>NW_027528861.1:327232-342641 GCF_008692635.1 Crocuta crocuta | reverse complement strand
GATATGACAAACATAAAACCCAGAAAAGACTATATTAATAACATATAATAAATTCTCATAACTCACCACTTAAGCTGCATCATACAAAAAATGCTAGGAGGGGCAGAAAAAGTCAAGTGACTTGGCCTTTCTTTCAACAAAAAATTATTGANGTGAATAAAACCATCAAGAAAAAAATAAAAACAGTTGAATTTTCAGAAGATGCAGTGAAGTCAATGAAAATATAATAACATTTAGGAGATCTGTTTTTTAATAGTTATTAGGATTTTATTTTTTTAATATAATTTATTGTCAAGTTAGCTTAACATACAATGTATACAGTGGGCTCTTGGCTTCAGGGGTAGAGCCCCATGATTCATCGCTTACATACATTATCCAGTGCTCATCCTAACAAGTACCCTCCTCAATGCTCATCACCCATTTTCCCTTCTCCCCCACTCCCATCAACCCTCAGTTTGTTCTCTGCATTTAAGAGTCTCTAATAGTTTGCCTCCATCTGTTTGACACTATGTTTCCCCTTCCCTTCCCTTCCCTCATGGTATTCTGTTAAATTTCTCAAATTCCACATATGAGTTAAAACATACAATATCTGTCTTTCTCTGACTGACTTATTTCACTTAACATAATACCCTCCAGTTCGATTGACGTTGGTGCAAATGGCAAGATTTCATTCTTTCTTACTGCCAAGTAGTAATTCCATTGTATATATAAACCATATCTTCTTCATCCATTCATCAGTTGATGAACATTTGGGCTCTCTCCATTATTTGGTTATTGTTGAAAGCACTACTATAAACATTGGGGTGCATGTGCTGTTATGAATCAGCATTCTTGTATCCTTTGGACAAATTCCTAGTAGTGCTATTGCTGCGTCATAGGGTAATTCTATTTTTAATTTTTGAGGAGCCTCCACACTGTTTTCCAGGGTGGCTGTACCAATTTGCATTCCCACCAAAAGTGCAAGAGAGTTCCCATTGCTCCACATCCTTACCAACATCTATTGTTTCCTGAGTTGTTCATTTTAGCCACTCTGACCAGTGTGAGGTGGTTTTGATTTGTATTTCCCTGACAATGAGCGATGCCGAGCATCTTTTCACGTGTCTCTTGGCCATCTGGATGTCTTCTTTGGAAAAGTGTCTTTTCATGTCTTCTGCCCACTTCTTCACAGGATTATTATAATTTATCTTTATCCAATATGTCATTTGCAAATATCTTCTCCCATTCTGTCGGTTGCCTTTTTTCCTTTGCAGTGCAGAAGCTGGTTGTCTTGATGAGATCCCAATAACTCATTTTCACTTTTGTTTCCCTTACCTTTGGAGACATGTCAAGTAAGAAATTGCTGCAGCTGAGGCCAAAGAGGTTGTTCCCTGTTTTCTCCCCTAGGATTCTGATGGTTTCCTGTCTCACATTTAGGTCTTTCATCATTTTTAAATTTATTTTTGTGTTGGTGTAAGAAAGTGGCCCAGTTTCATTCTCCTCCATGTTGCTGTCCAGTTCTCCCAGCACCATTTGCTAAAGAGACGGTCTTTTTTCCATTGGCTACTCTTGCCTGCTTTGTCGACAATTAGTTGGCCATACATTTGTGGGTCTAATTTTACGTTCTCTATTTTATTCCACTGGTCTATGTGTCTGTTTTGTGCCAATAGGACATCTTTCTAGTGCTAGAAAAAATGAGCTGCAAAAAGAATCCTATGTCCGGTGATAATATCTTTCAGAAAGGAAGGAGAAATGAAGATATTTTCAAGTAAATGAAAATTGATTTTGTCACAAGGAGGCATAAAGCTACAAAAAAAGGAAGTTCTATATAATGATGGAAAATGATGCCAGATGGAAATATGAAACTACAGAAAGAAATTGATACCAGATGGAAATGTGAATCTATAGAAAAAATAAGGAGTACCACAAATAATAAATATAAATATAGATGTCAGCATGAAAAGGCATGGAGAAACCTTAGGTGCATATAACTCAGTGAAAGAAATTAGTGTATAAAGGCTACAAACTGTATGATTCCAACCGTAAGACATTCTGGAAAAGGAAAAATATGTGCACAGTAAAAACATCAGTGATTTTCTGGTATTAGGAAGGTGGGGATGAATCCATAGAGAACAGGATTCTATTTGATACTGCAATGATGGACACATCATTATACATTTGTCAAAAACCATAGAATGTACAACACATCAAGAGTAAACCCTAGTCTAAAGTAGGACTTTGTGTGATAATGATGTGTCAATATAGGTTCATTAATTGTAACAAACGTACCACTCTGATGCAGGATGCTAATGACAGAGGAAGCTGTGCATGTGTGGGGGTAGGGGATAAATGAAAACTCTCAGTACTTCTTAATTCTGCTAATAATGTAAAACTGCTGAAAAATATTGTGTCTATTAAAGGAGATTTGAACCTAAGAGAAATGAAAACATATATACACATGAAAACTTGCATGTGAATGTTTAGAGCAGCATTATTCATAACAGCCAAAATGGGAAAGCAACCCAAAATGACCATCCACAAGCTAATGGATGAGCAAAATGTGAAATCCATCTGATGGAATATTATTCAGCTTTAAAAAGAAATGAAGCCCTGATACTTGCTACAGAATGAATGAACCTCAAAACATTATTTTAGGTGAAAAGAAGCCAATCACAAAAGACAATATATTATTTCATCCATATGAAAGTCCAGAATAGAGAAACCTTACAGAAACAGAAAGTAGATTATAGTTGTTTAAGCATTGTAGAAAGAGTAAGTAGAATGTAATTGGAAGTCAATACGATATAAATTTAAAAGTGCAAAGCATTTGGGAGAGCTTCAGCTAAAGGTGGTTAAGTGTTAGACTTTGCCACACATTTTTGTTAATTCGTTAATTGCTCTTTTCTTAAAAAAATTGTTCATTTATTTTTCAGAGAGAGAGGGAGAAAGAACAAGGGAGGAGCAGAGAGAGACAGGGAGACACAGAATCTGAAGCAGGCTCCAGGCTCGGAGCTGTCAGCATAGAGCCCGATGTGGGGCTCAAACCCACAAGCCCTGAGATCATGACTTGAGCCCAAGTCAAGCGCTTAACCGACTAAGCCACCCAGATGCCCCTCCCTATAAGCTCTTAGTAGCCTAAGAACAGAATGTGAGAAGTCAGTGACTCAGGTTTGTGCATTGGCATGAAGAATGAAAAGTGATGAATCATAATAGCCAAAAGTCAAAAGTCTGGCTAATTCTAGGAACCATGCAAGGACAGCAATTAAAAGATTGATTTTGTTTATAAGAGATAGGAAGGGAAGTCAATAAAATCAGAAACTGTTCTAACAGACTTTGAAAATAGCATGAGACTATGGGATGAAAAGTAATAATGAGGGTGTGAGCAAGAATGAAACTGGGGGATGATGTGAGTAATATAATCTTAAGAGTGAAACATTTTCTTGCTTTAAATTTTTAAAATTTCATTTTATAATAATTTCAGACTTTCAAAGATGTTGCAAAAATAAAATTTTTCTTATGTATCCTTTATCTAGATTTTGCAAACGTTAACATCTTACATAATCAAAGTACAATTATCTGAGTCACACAATTAGCACTAATACAATTTTACTATCTAATCTGAAGATATTCAAGTATCACCAATTTTCCTCCTTAATGTCTCTTTTGTTGGCCAGAATCCACCCCAGGATCATGTATCTCTATGTTACATAGTAATAAGAGCAAATGAATTTAAATGATAACAATGAACAAGTGTCACTCGGTGACTAAAGTGGAAACGTGGTAAAATCACATTGGGTAAGTTCAAAAGTTCACAGAAGTTCAGAATACCATCCATTCATCCATCCATCCATCCAATAAGTTCTTGTTGAGCCTTTAAATATGTGCTAGGCTGCATGTTGGCAATGGTAGAAGAAATATATCACAGTTTCTGCCCTCAAAAAGCTCTGATTTTCACTCAGATACAAGTCTTATTTATGATTCTGACCAAAGGAAAACCCCAAAGAAGTTAATAGTTCTGTAATTTATCTTGAAACACTTTAAATTATTATTAACTATCCCAAGGACTGTCTTGTCAAGCTGTATGTTTTTTTTAAAGTATTTTCTGATGAAATGATGCTTTTAAATTTTTTTAATGTTTATTTAATTTTGAGAGAGAGGGAGGGAGGGAGGGAGGAAGTGTGCATATGAGTGGAGGAGGGGCAGAGAGAGAGAGGGAGACACAGAATCAGAAGCAGGCTCCAGGCTCTAAGCTGTCAGCACAGAGTCCAACGGAGGGCTCGAACTCATAAACTGTGAGATCGTGACTTGACCCAAAGATGGATGTTTAACTGACTGAGCCACCCAGGTGCCCCCTGAGTTGTATGTTTTACACTTCCCTTGATACATTGTTGGAATTTATTAAAAGTTAGTATATGATAATGAGCAGCATCAGTCGCCAAAGATTGAGAACATTCACCACCATCCCTGATTATAAAGAGTGTAGAAACATGAATCAATTTCATTCTTCATATGATACATCATAATTAAATGTATATTACCATGAACTGTCATGATAGCAGTTAAGCTGCTATTGCATTTCCAAGTCAATGCTGAAATCCTTTATCCCTGAAAGAAAGTGAACCACTGATAGTATTCTATGTCTAACTGCCTATAGGATAAAACAATTTGCTTACTCCAACACTCAAGCCTTTTCAAAGCTTAATTCTGACCTTCCAGCCATTCTCCAATTTCTTATCCTTCATGAAAGCCTTCCTCCATTTCAAGCACTGATGCATAACATATCGTATGAGCTCTCTCCCATTTGTATTGTTCATTCCAAGTTCAAAAAAAACTTCCATCCTTATTACTAAAAGTATACCCATCCTTTGTTTCCCTCATGTAGTAATTACTCAACACATGTTTCCTGACTAATTCTCTAGAACGTTCTCCTAAAGTAGAGGAAACAAAACCTTGAGAACATCACTCTAATAACACTGTCCTTAGCCTATCAATAATAAGAAGGCAGTTATCAATGCAAGGTGACATATTTTCTTTAAAAACAAACAAGCAAGTTATGATTCCAGTCCACTCTCAGATACTGCCTAGTGTATTAAAGCTACTTTAAATGGTTGAGGGTGGAGACTCACACTACAGTATAAAATCCCTAAGTGAATTTTTGTCACTATTTTTTATTATTTCCTTATGAAAACCACTGCACTATAGGCCACCTTGTGCCTTTTCTATGAATGGCAAATATGGGATGAATTCTCTGTGAAGAAAATTAGTAGTGGAGCCTTGGTGTTCAAAAACAATGTGAGTTACTATTGAATTGTGCGTCAATGCCTTTAAAGTCTAAATGCCATTGCAGTGTTCCAACTTACTCATAAACCTACTTAAAGGAGAGTGAAGCAAAAGGGACAAATGAGTTGAGAACATTCAATCATTGTGCTATAGATATTTTTGTCAATTGTGCCTTGGAAGTATTTGGCATACACATTTTTTCCCAAAGTGATATTTCATGATTTTCCCACGTTCTAAGCCTACTGGACATCATCCATGTTTAAAAAGAGAAAAACAGTAGCATGGATAATCAAACAAGCATTTGACAATAAAATATAATTTGTTGTATCAACTTGGACATAACTGGATAAGCTTCTTTCTGGAAGTTTGTACTCCTAAACATCATACCGATTTCCACAGAGCTTTCCTATCCCACATGAAAGACAAACCATTAGCAAAACCAAGAGGGAGAGAGAGCTGCCCAGTAGTTGCCTTCTCCTTCTCTCCCTTCCCACTTGGAGTGCATCTTATCTCTCAAACCACAATTCTCTCTCACTCTCCAATATCAATTCCAATTCCAATTCTGACTTTTGTTTTTTATCAGTCATACGTTAACACACGTGCCCTAAATGCCATATGTAAGGCCCCCTAATTATCCTCAGAGAATCTTAAAAGCAATATATTTTCAGATCCAAAAGAAATGACCCACTAATAGAATGTTCATGGAGTGAACATTTTGAAAAAAGAAATTCTGCCCAGAAAACTTTATATCTATTCTGGCTATACCACGTGCTGTATAAAGAAAAATAATAATATGATTACAATGCTAGACACATAAATAACCAATACATAGTTGTTGATATGCTCTGTGTTACAATACAATGCCAAGTACCTGGATGTACCTGTCACCTAGGTTTCTGTAACCATGAATATCCTAAGCACATAATAATCTGGCAGAGTAAAATATTTGCAGTTTGCCTTTCCTCCACTGTGCACAGATAGCAATATGTACTGCACTGCAGACTGTAGACTGAAGTCCAGCCTGTGGTCAGTGGAAATTTCAACCTTGTACTTAATGAATCCCAAGCAGAGCATTAGCTCACTGAAATAGAAAGGGAGAAAATGCAATTTTAAGGATTCATTTGAATTCATTTGAGTGCCTTTCACCACTGACAAGTCCTAACCCTGGAGTTGCAGTACCTTCATGAAGAAAGGCAATAGAGCAAGGTCCAATGGCTTTTCCAGGTTGTCCATGATTCTACTGAATGTCACCATGAAAGGAAACCCTACAACAATGATTCCTCATACCACTTATCTCTTCAGCATTATCACAGACATTAAAAAATACTTTGGGAGAGGGAGACCGATAGGCAATGAGAGACTTGTAATACGGAGAGCTAGATTAATTCACCTGATTGTCAATCACTAATACAACTGATACTTTTATGTTCTCCAAAATGGAAAGAACTGTTGTTATACCTATGAACAAGTGTGCAAAAACAGTGTCAGTATGGAGAGCCAAGCACACAGTAGTTCCCATGGTAAGAAGAAGTCCGATAGTGAGACATGGGCTTTCTACCCGGGGTTTGAATATTGGTAAGAAAATCATCATGAACTCCTAGCACAACAGGATTTATTCTTACTAGGGGAGACTGGAAAAGACCATACTTTTGGAAGCTTATACTAATTTCATATCTCACCACAAGTGACAGGGATCACCTCTGTTTTATTCAAGATGTCTAGTCATCACACACACTGTGTTTCAATAAATCTCATCCTTCATTTTTCCCAAGGTTACAGGAAAAGCACCCTGAGAGATAACCTGCAAGAGTCATGTTTGGCACAGCTAAGATTTTATTAATTCACCTAATTAGCATCTTATCTCGATTCATTATAGTACCAGCAAATTATTATATTGTGTTTTGGTACCCTATTCTGCCTTTCTTGAAGCACTTGTTTATGGTAGCCCTGGTCATCATCTCAATATTTATCTAGGCTTCACCTATACTTGTGATGAGCTAGAGCTGAGGGTTACAAATCTAAAAGAGAGTATGGGGGCTATGGAAAGTTGGTGCCGCCTCCCCCAGAGGAGAGTAAAATAAGGTGCTTCAGATCAACCATGGCTCTGGTGGAAGTGATTACCCTAAAGGGTTCATTTGCTTGTACACAGGAAAGGGAGTGTGACCTCACCATACTGCAGACGCTGCAGACACTGCTGGTTACTCATCAGCTCTTAAAGCTTCTGGAAAGGAAATGGAACTGAGTTAGAATTGTTCAACCATTGTAGAGAGATGCCAGTGTGCACATCTGCACTTCTTCCTAGCTAGAACTTATCAAATAGGCCATTTGCTGCCTGAGGAAGGTAAAATGAAGACAGACCTACTCTTTCTCCTCCCCTCCCTTTTCTCATTTCCTCTCCAGTCAGGCAGGAAAGATGTTCTGACTTGCAGAGAAATAAGCAGGGTGTTTAAATTGTGTCCTCAGGCTACAGGGCAAAGAGAAAGAGTATGATTGAAGCAGGTGTAGTTCTAGGGGAAGGAGTGGAGAGGAAAGCTATTCTATCCCAGAACAGTATTCTGTGTGGGGAAAGAAAAAGGGCAACAGAAATAGCTTCTGCACAGCAGCCAGTCCCCAAGTCCGAAGCAGACACTGCTGAGAAATAAGGACACATGGCATTAAGAACGGTTCTTGGGCACTCTGAACTTTGCCAGCAATTGAATATCTTGTCCAGAGAGTGGGAGCACTCAAGATGTATCAAATATATACTCTTGTATAGGCGTGCTGGAGAGGTTGCAGAGGGAAGTAGATGAAAGGGAAGAATTGCAGCTGAGAAAAGATTGTGAAAGTAGCCTTTGTACCCTTCCATTTAGCTGTCAAGTTTGGCGAAGGCCTGGGGAACAAAACAGAAATCTCTTGCTGTGGTTCTTAGAAGAGGAAACAAGCTAGTTCTGAGAATATTCCTATCAGGGGAAAAAAGAAAAAAAAAAACAACCTGAAGCATCTTAACTGAACTCCAGACATATACATATGCCTATAAATTCTGCTCGAAGTTATGGATACTCTATAACATTGCAAGTACATTTTCCCAGCCTATTGAGCCCCTGCCCTTCATTGCCCACCAATATGAAAATCTGTAATGAAATCATATATAAATATTTAGAACAGTGTAAGAGCTATTTGGCATTGTTGATATAGCCTCATGAAAAGGGTCCCATTATCTTATTTTGAGGTCTACCAAAGTGTAAATCCCCAAATGTCAGATCTAAAGAAGGTGAAGAAACTATTTGTAATTTCTCTAGCAGTGCCAGAGTCGATCTAAATAAGACCTCACTCAAAAAGCTGATTTTTACCTAGTGTGGCATCAGGTTTAAACAACTCCATGTTTTCTCATAGCCTTTTCCATTAGAGTTGATCATGGGGCACAGATCTGGAAAGGATTGGTTACCGAACACCGTGGGAGGGGACTGATTTTCTGACTTATGCATATCAGGTCATGGCAGCTGGACACCAGCCTAGTCGTTCTCTTGAATGCCTGATGTTAAGGATTCTGCATGTTTCAGTTCATTACACAGTCATAGCTCAGCTGGAAAGGTGCAATGGTCTTTAGTATCTGGCATTAGAGGGAAGAGATAGTACATTAAAGGGGGATACATTGGAAAGACTTAATAATTTAGAGGGAGGAAACATGTGGATAACGACTTTCTAATAATTTCCATAAATGACACCTTAATAGATTATGAATAGTTATAAAGGTAGCATTAGAATTTACCATGGACCAGTCAATTCTAGGAAGACAGATTCCCTTTTCTGTATATATTTTCTACCTCAACGACATCCCTCTACCTCTGGAACCACCTACGGTGTTTACTACTGAACCATTCACTTTAGAATTTGTCTGGAGATAATAGAAAGTGTAGTTGATCACGAAGCAGGAAATTCTGGTCCAGCCTCTGCTACCAACTAGCTGTGGGAAATTTGAGCAAGTGAATCCACTGCTCTGTCCTCTGTTTCTTGCTATGGCAAATGAAAAGTCTGGATTACATGAATCACTGATCTCCCTTCTGCTACCTAAATCCCATGCTTTGCAAATATTGCTCTCAAGCTGCCTCACGTGCACCAAGTAATCTCAGGGTTGAAGGAGATCTAAATAGTCTACCCCACACACCCACTTAATATTTGAAATACTACAATGTAACATTGATGCCAAATCGCCTTTCAGGCTCTTCAGAAACACTTCAGCACTTGGAAACTATCTTTTGGGGTGGCTCATTCCATTTACTTATACTTCAGATGATTACAAAGTTCTTTTTTTTTAATTTTTTAATGTTTATTTGAAAGAGAGAGACACACACACACAGAGACACAGAGAGACAGAGACAGAGAGACAGACAGAGACAGAGACAGAGAATGAGTGGAAGAGGGGCAGAGAGAGAGGGAGACAGAATCCAAAGCAGGCTCCAGGCTCCGAGCTGTCAGCACAGAGCCCATTGCAGGCCTCAGACTCACAAACCATGAGATCACAACCTGCGAAGTTGGATGCTCAATTGCCTGGGCCACCTAGGCATCCATACAAAATTCTTAAAACACATGAAAATTAAGTAACTCTGGTCAATTAAGGACACTATGTATAGCATTAATAAACAGATAATTGATTAGGAAAAGGTAAAGTGCCTCTGGGGGTGGCTGAGGCAGTTATGTGTTCAACTCTTAATTTTGGCTCAGGTCATGATCTCCCTGTTTTTTGAGATCAACCCCTGCATTGGCCTCTGCACTGAGCATGGAACCTGCTTAAGATTCTCTCTCTCTCCCTCTGCTCCTCTGCCCCACTCACATGTTGTCTCTGTCTCTGTCTCTCTCTCTCAAATAAATAAATTTTAAAAAGATAAAAGATACAGTGGCTAAAACTGGAAAATGTCCCAGCATATGGGACACTCCTAAATATCAATAAGAAGACTGTAGAAATCATAATAGAAAACTGAGCTAATTATTCAGATAGCAGGTTTACTGATGAAGAAACCCAAATAATAACAAATAATTGAAGAGAAATGGAACTTAAGACAGTGAGCTCTCAGTTTACATCCATTACACCAACCAACGTTACAGTAGTGAATACTCCACCACATGTTGGCAGGGAGATGAGGCTAGGTCAGGCCTCTGGATGGCCTGAGGGATGAATGAAATCCTTGTCCAATTTTGAACAGCCCACCAAAATTTTTTTTTCTTACATTTTTGATGGGAAAACAAAAAAAAAAAAAAAAAAAGGAACAAGCAGAATACATTACAAAAACTCTATGTGGCCGGCAAAATCTAAAATAATTACAATCTGACCCTCTGTAGATAGACTGCTGACCCCTAGGACCCCGGGGCTCTCATGCTGTGCTTGTGGAAGGAGCCATTCTAGAGATCAATATGGAACTATTGATCAAACCAAGTGTACATACACTGTATAATACAGAATATACCCTCTCCCAAAGGTACAAAAGGATACACGTCCAAGGCTATTCACTGCCATGTTGTTTATGGTAGCAAAGAGATGGACAAAGGGCAAAGAAATGAGATAGTCATCGCTGGGGTGTCTGGTAAGGTAAAATGTGGTAGATGCACATTGTGGAGATGATGCAGCATTTGGAAATGACAAAATAGATACCCATGTGGCAAACTAAATAAACATCTCAGGTGAAAAAGGAGAAAAAACAGAATGAGATCTGTATCACGAAACCACTGATATAAACTGAAAATGCACAAGCACAAAACAACAAAATACATTTTGCAAAAGACTTAAAGATTAAGAGATTAGAACAATTGCCTGAGGGAATGAGACATGGGAAGTACATACAAACAAGTATGGGCCTTGCAAATAGCGATATCAGTGTGCTATCAACCGAGGAGTATGATTAACTCAACCCTCCACAACAGAGACGCAGTAAGAAAGAAAATGTTCTCAAAATAAGATGAATTCTTTCTCTAAGTAACTTCTACCTATGTTTTGGCCCCAGTTGTATACTCCATC
This sequence comes from Crocuta crocuta, assembly GCF_008692635.1. NCBI lineage: Eukaryota > Metazoa > Chordata > Mammalia > Carnivora > Hyaenidae > Crocuta > Crocuta crocuta. The sequence continues at coordinate 331,396 of NW_027528861.1, read as the reverse complement.
ATGCTAAACAGTTTCTTTCTTCCACACATATCAATGCCAAGTCTTATCTTCTCAGGCCTTCTTTGTTCTAGAATCTGTTCTAGAATCTGGATGAATCTTCTTAGTATGACAATCAGAAATGAACATATTAGTCCACATATAGATATATACTACATATATCATGTAGTAGAAGGAAACTATTGATTTCATTCCAGACACTATACTTCTCTCAAAGAGGACTAACTTGGAATTAGGGATAGGGATCATGTGGTCTAAGTCTCCCCTATCAAGAGTGACACTTAACACTGCACTAGATATACACCAGTAACATTGTAAATGTGCACTGATTAATACATGACTGTATACAAGCATACAGCTCTCCAGTGCAGAGAAATAAATAAAAAATCATGATAAGCTTAGTTTTTTGGTACTAATAAGTCCTAGACATACAGCTAATAAAACAAATCTATCATAATCTCAAGTGATACATTTCACCAGTGTAGAATTATGATTTCCTATAAGCAGTTGGGTAAGTTCAAAGCTTTACTCAATAAACTTTACATTAACGGGGTCATATGTGCATTGTTTATAAAGTAGACTGAATCGACTATTTTCTGATGGGTTAGGGGCTTGATAAAGTATTAGTGAATATCATATCTACATGGAGGAATATACATATATATGTTTGATTCAATTCTTTTGATTGTAGAAATAACTGTGTTGTTCTGCTGATTGCTCAATGGTCCCTCATTTCTCTAATTCCAAATCCATCTAAAATGGCAGCCTCAATTATGATTGATAATCATAGAACTGAGTCTATATATGGATTAACAAAACCCTTAAAAATATCATGTTAATCTTAAAAGTTAATGAAGTATCTGTGTCAAAGAATAATCTCTCTGCAGGTTATGGATTTCTGATTATGTGCTTCTAATGGCCATCAGCAAAAAAGACAAGAGATAGGAAATGCTGGCAAGGATGTGGAACAAATGGAACACTCGTGTACTGTTGGTGGTATCTGTAAGTCGGTATGGCCACTATGGAAAACAGTATGGGCAATCCTCCCAAAATTAAAAATAGAACAGATTATCCAGCAATTCTAATTCTGAGAATATATCCAAAGGAAACAAAAACACTAACTTGAAAAGATATCTGTACCCTCATGTTCATAGCAGCCAAGACATTGTAACCACCCAAGTGTCCATCAGTAAAGTAATGGATAAAGAAGTTTGTGGTATATATACACAATGGAAGATTATTCAGCCATACAAAATGAAGAACTCCTACCATTTGTAACAACATGGATGGACCTTGAAGGCATTGTGCTAAGTGAAATAAGTCAAACAGTAAAAGACACTGTGTGATCTCATTATATGTGGAATCTAAAAGAAAACCAAACAAAAACACTCAGATCCCTAGAAAAAGAGATCAGATTTGTGGATACCAGAGGTGGAAGGTGGGAAAGGAGGAATTAAAGGAAGGGAGTCAAAAAGTACAAACTTCCAGTTATAAGATAAATAAGTACCAGGAACATAATATATAACATGAGGAGTATAGTTTTTTTTTTAATGTTTATTCATCTTTGAGAGAGAGAGAGAGAGAGAGAGAGCATGATTGGGAGAGGGACAGAGAGAGACACACACACAGAATCTAAAACAGGCTCCAGGCTCCAAGCTGTCAGCACAGAGTCCAACCCAGGGCTCGAACTCATGAACCATGAGCACGTGTCCTGAGCTGAACTGACTCCTGCTTAACTGACTGAGCCACTCAGGCACCTTGAGGACTATAGTTAACACTGGTGTATGATACATAAGAAAGTTGTTAAGAGAATTAATCCTAAGTGTTCTCATCACAAGAAAATTTTTTTCACCCAGGTCATGATCTCATGGTTTGTGAGTTCGAGCCCCACATCAGGTTCCAGCCAACAGGACCGAGCCTGCTTGAGGTTCTCTCTCTCTCTCTCTCTCTCTCTCTGAAAATTAAACAAACATTTTAAAAAATGGAGATATTTTTTCTTTTTACTGTACCTATATGAGATGATGTATGTTAGCAAAACCTAATGATGTGGTAATCATTTCACATCATTTAATATGTGTAAATCAAACCATCATGCTATATGCCATAAACATATACAGTGACATATGTTAATTGTTTCTCAATAAAACTAGAAAAAAATACATGTGTATTTTTAGTAAACTTGGAAATAAGTGAAGGGAATTAAGAGATACAAACTTCCAGTTATAAAATAAGTCATGGGGAAGTAATATACGGCATATATAGCCAATAACATTGCAAAAACTTTCTATGGTGAAAGATGGTAATTACACTTATCATGGGGATCATTTCCTAATGTATAAAAATATATAAAATCATTATGATGTATGCCTGAAATGAATAGGATATTCTATGTCAATAGAATAATTTTTCTGTAAATTCATTTATAAACTTCAATAAAGAGAATTATTTTTCTATAAATTAGGCCAAAAGCTTTTGCCATGAATGTTTAATTAAAACAAGCATACAAGACTTAAAAAAAACTGGGGGAAAAGAATTGTACGAATAGGTTTTAAGAAACTTGAATGCAGGAGAAATGGAGAGCTCAAAGAAAGAATATTCAAAGCTTTACTGGACTTTTCTAGAGACATTATTTTTATTCTCAACAAGGCATCTCATAGTAGAAAAATGTTTTACCTCTTCTAATCTAAAATGCACTGAAAAATATAAAATTTCACTGTCTTTCTTCAAAATTGAAAGCTTACTTAGGAGATCCAGCATATATTTTTCAGGCTCTGAAGGGGAATGTAACCATGACTTTCTGCTGTATACCTTCCTGGAAACTTTCCATCCCAGAGACCAAGCATGTTTGCATAAGGCTCATTTGCATATCTGCAAGTCAACAGGGCCACAAAGAGCTTCTGCAAGGAAAGGAAAAATACCGAAGTATAACAGAAACAGATGCAACTCTCCAAACTTCAAGAAGTCCCATGAGCATCTGGAGATAATCCATCTTGCCGTCTCTTAATTGGCAGTAGGTTTAACACAACTTTCACAGTTTGATTTTTAAACAGGCTGAACTGTAGAGTGTTGTTATAATTAGCTCACTAAAGTGTGGAAGGCAAATTGGAGAATTATAATTCATTTTCTAAAGACTCAGGGAGACAGAAAGCCAGGAAAGGGACTCATTCACTTTTCTCAGATATTCTTTGGGCATAGGTAGAAATCAAGAAACTGAAGTGACATTCACATCTTATTACAAAATATGGTTATATATGCCTTATGCAATTTTTAATTCTTTAATACATAATTCCCGAAGAGGAAAAAAGTAGTTAACTTGTGAAAGTTTACCTGTTTTTATTTGGGTTTGAATTATGAAACTGGCTACATGCAAACTGTGGTAAGTTTGAGTTATAATAGAAATTTGATTTAAATGTCAATCAGCCTGAAATAAGACATTACAGAATACTTACTATGCAAGGACACATTGGGGAGACTACTTCTTCCCAAGATGCTCATCAAAACTATAGGTCTTACTTTTATTTGAGGTATATTTATGACTCTACAGAATGGCCTACAGAATAACTTTCTCTGCAACAGATGGTTGCCTACTAAATAGCCACGCTTCCCTCTTTTTTCTTACAATGACACAATTCATTTCATGTGTCTACTCCTGCCCACCTGACTCAAGGGCTAAGGATCCTATTCTCAGCCTCAGGCATAAATCTTGATCAATCTACACCAATTATTTTGGTCCTATTCTCACTGCCAGTATTTGGCTTAATAGTAATCATGTAAATTGTGGCCAGTGCGACAGGAGTGAAAATTTGTTGGGGCTTCTGAGAAATATTTTTTCATTCCGCAGAAGATGACACCAATGACATAACTCCCTGTCTGCCTCTGTACATTGACACATCTGCAGCAGATATATAGAACTGCTACAGCTATCTTGTGATTATAAAGAAACTCATCAAAAGGATGAAGTGGATAATGAGTTCAGAAAAGTAGAGAAATACAGTAGAGATATTTATGTATTTAATTATTTAAACTTTATTTGTTCTAGGCTCTTAAAAATACCATTTGTGAAAATTCACAATTCCTCTGTCTTGTTCATCTACGTTCTCAAGGATAATTAATTATACATTCTTCACTTTAAATCCTATCTGTATTTTCAAAATAAACTAATGGAGG
>NW_027528861.1:320830-327126 GCF_008692635.1 Crocuta crocuta | reverse complement strand
ATGGAGGGGGGCACCTGGGTAGCTCCGCCAGTTAAGTATCCAACTCTTGATCTCAGCTCAAATCTTGATCTCAGAGTCATGAGCTCATGCCCTGCACTGGGCTCCATGCTAGTTGTGGAGCCTACTTAAAAATAAAAATAAACTAATGGCTAAACATAATGGACTGAATGCATGTGTTTATCTCTGTTCTCTTTTGAAACTCCTAAATAATGATGATAATATTGTAATAATGCAAGTAGTGACAATAATAAGAGTTGACACTTATTAATCAGGTACTTTGGCCAGACTTTGTTCTAAGTACTTTATATGTACTAAATTCCTATAATATAGGTGCTTTTATTATCCTTATGTTACAACAACAAACAACAAAAATAAATTAAAAGAAACAGACAAGTAAATTGTCTATGGTTTCTCAGTTGGTAACATGACACCACAAACAGTATGAGGAATAAAAAATCATAAACCCACAAGGACAAAGGAAACATGAGAGGAGACAAAGTTGATAAGAAATATCAACACATTTTTGGAAAGATAAATGAATGGAGTAGTAATGACTGAACAAAGCTGAGAGAAAACAATGTCTAAATGCCTACAGAAGGGGTGCTAGTGAGAAGCAAGTTAATACATCCCATGGAACTTGGGAAAAGCTCAGGGAGTTTGAGACACCTCAAAAGACGTGTGGAAGTATAGAGCAGAAAAGAGGAGAATTATTTAAAGACCATGTAAGGAATTGAATTTCCAAGGCCCTTCTTCATCCTAGTAGGTGACCAGATGTTTGGTTTTTGGAGAAATTAAAGAAAGCCTCCAGAAGGTGACAGCAAACAAAGTGGCAGATAGAAGAGTTTTTTTAAAATAGAAGGACTAGGGGCATTTGGGATGTGGGGGGGGGAGGGAAGTAGGGGCAGATGGTTAAGCATTCAACTTCAGTTCAGGTCATGATCTTGGTTTGTGAGTTCAAGACCCGCATCGGGCTCTATCCCCACAGCTCAAAGCCTGGAGCCTGGTTCAGATTCTGTGTCTCCCTCTCTCTCTGCCCCTCCCTTCCTCACGCTCTCTCTCTCTCTCTCTCTCTCTCTCTCTCGCTCGCTCAAAAATAAATGTTAAAAAAATTTTTAAACATTTACAAATTTTTTAAAAAGAGTAGGTTTAAAAATAATAATGAAAAATAAAATTTGCCTTAAGGACAATAATAAATAAAATACTAGGATTAAGTGAACACTTTCATACTGAACATTGAGATTCCTGTACTGTTTCTGGCTCTCCAAATGCAAGCAACCAGGCAAGAGATTAAAGAATTCATACCTGGGGGCGTCTGAGTGGCTCAGTCAGTTGAGCATCCAACTTCGGCTCAGGTCATGATCTCACAGTTCATAGGTTCGAGCCCTGTGTCCAGCTGTGTGCTGAAAGCTGGCTCAGAGCCTGGAGCCTGCTTNTGCTAAAGACCACCAGTTAACTAACAATAGAACAAAGAGCTTTCAAATGACTTTTCACTTTCACTCTTAAATATAAGTTGACAGCTCTTATTTCACTCTTAAATGTGAGTTGAGCCAAGGCTGACCAGATATGAGGAAATCTCTGATGTAAAACACGGGCCAAAATGAATAAACAGAAAAAGGAAACAAGAAGAGACAAAAATAANAGTTTATTGTCAAGTTGGTTTCCATATAACACCCAGCGCTCATCCCCACAAGTGCCCTCCTCTGTGCCCATCCCCCCGTCTCCCCCCACACCCATCAATCCTCAGTTTGTTCTCAGCATTCAAGAGTCTCTCATGGTTTGCCTCCCTCCCTCTCCCCCCCATTTAACCCCTTCTTCTCACCCATGGTCCTCTGTTAAGTTCCTCCTAACCCTCCTATATGTGCAAACATATGATATTAAGGGTCCAACTCTTGATTGCAGCTCGGATCCTGATCTCAGTTCGTAGGATCCAGCCCCATGGAGGCTGGCTCTGTGCTGACAGTGCAGAGCCTAATAGGGATACACTGTCTCCTTCTCTCTCTGTCCCTCCCCAACTTGCTTGCTCGCTCGCTCTCTCTCAAAATAAATAAATAAACTTAAAAAAAAACACACACACAACAGGGTGCTATGTAATAAAAAGAGGAATAAGAACCAATGTTCATAGCAGCACTCTCAACAATAGCCAAAACATGGAAAGAGCCTAAGTGTCCATCAATGGACGAATGGATCAAGAAGATGTGGTTTATCTATACCATGGAATACTACATGGCAATGAGAAACAATGAAATCTGGCCATGTGTAGCAACATGGATGGACCTTGAGGGTGTTATGCTGAGCGAACTAAGTCAGGCAGAGAAGGACAAATATCATATGTTTGCACGTATAGGAGGATTAGGAGGAACTTGACGGAGGAACAAGGGGGAGAAGAAGGGGGGAAATGGTGGGGGAAAGGGAGAGAGGCAAACCATGAGAGACTCTTGAATGCTGACAAAAACTGAGGACTGATGGATGTGGGGGGAGGGGGGATGGGCATGGAGGAGGGCACTTGTGGGGATGAGCACTGAGTGTTATGCGGAAACTAATTTGAAAATAAACTATTAGAAAAAAAAATAAACCAAAAAAAAAAAAAAGAGGAATAAGAAAAAAAACTATCTTGGAAATTAAAGTTGAGGACATAGAAGTTAGACAAAAGATTTAAAGAAATAAAGTAACCATTACAATGATAATAGTTTTTACAATGTGTTAGGCACTGTTCTGAGCACTTTATATCTATTAATTCATTTTCTCTTCAAAAGTAATGGTAAGGTAGACAATATTAATTTCTCACATGAAGAAAACGAATGACAGAGAGGATAGGTGACTTGTCCAAGGCCAAACCTAGTAAATAGTGAAGCTAGATTTAGAACAAAGGCAATATAGGGGCGCCTGGGTGGCTCAGTCGGTTAAGCATCCGTCTTTGGCTCAGGTCATGATCTTGCGGTTTGTGGGTTCGAGCCTAGCATTGGGCTCTGTGGTGACAGCCATCTCAGAGTCTGGAGCCTGTTTCAGATTCTNTCAGGTCATGATCTTGCGGTTTGTGGGTTCGAGCCTAGCATTGGGCTCTGGTGTGACAGCCATCTCAGAGTCTGGAGCCTGTTTCAGATTCTGTATCTCCCTCTCTCTCTGACCCTCCCCTTCCCACACTGTCTCTCTCTCTCAGAAATAAATAAAACATTAAAAAAATTTTAGAACTTAGGCAGAAATATATATTTAGAAATATAGCTCGAATGCTTATATAACCACTACACTGCCTCCTTAGAGAAAAGGAAAGAAAAAAGAGAAAAGTATATAAAGATTATAGGATCAATCCANAAGATGACTCTAGTAATATTTCCCACAACTGAAGGACAGAGTTGCTGATTAAATGGGCTTAACATCTCTCTCCCCACCTCACCCCCACCCCATAAATGAAAAGTGGCCAAGGGGCACCTGGGTGGCTCAGTCGGTTAAGCATCCAACTTCAGCTCAGGTCATGATCTCACGGTTCGTGGGTTCGAGCCCCAGGTCAGGCTCTCTGCTGACTGCCAGCTCAGAGCCTGGAGCCTGTTTCAGATTCTGTATCTCCCTCTCTGACCCTCCCCTGCTCATGCTGTCTCTCTCTCTCTCTCTCTCAGAAATAAATAAAAAATTAAAAAAAAAAAAGAGGCCAAGATCAGGACACATCTTCACTAAAATTCAGCGCACTGTGAATAAAGAGAGGATCCTAAAATTTAGAAAATAAGGCAAGTCACATACAAGGAAGTAGAAAATTAGAATTACACTGGACCTTCCAACTACCACAGTATGAACTTAAAGATTTTGGAGCAATGTCATCACATGCGGAAGATGATTTTTCACTTATAATTCTATACCCAGGAAAATCTATCAATCAAGTATGAATGTAGAATGAAGATTGTTTCAAACAATTAAGGTCTCAAAAAACTTACCTCTGCTGTAACCTACCTCAAGCAAAATGTACTCCACCCAAACATTGGAACGAATACAATAACAAGAAAATGATGTGGAAAATTATATTAAGAAAGATACTCTTTTGAAGAGCTAAAAGACGTGAGTTTACAAAATGAAAAAACCTTGCAAATAGAGATAAGCACATACTGATATAACACAAAATTATGACATAATGTCCTTTGGAGATGCAAAGCCAAAAACACAGGATTTATTTCAAAGACTATGTTAGGAGAAATTAGACTTCCAAAGTCCAATACCATCCTGAGATTCATTGAACACATTAATGCTAAATTCATAACCTCCCTTTAACTATCGAATCTTGCTACAATTCTGTGTGATGTTCACATCCATTCTAGATGACACATATCACATCTGAGCACCACAGTTCATTGCCCATCCTTTAATCTCCATGACCTTCACTTATATTCTGCTTCAAATACCTAAATCCACCCCCCTGGACTTTACTGTTGTTTGAAACTACTACAGCTTTGAAAATTTTAACTCCGCCATCCCACTTGCTAACCACCATTACACACAAGCATCTTAACTTCTCTATGACACTTTATTAACCCCTTTGGCCTTACAAACTAGATGTTTCTTTCTTCCTTTCACAAACTAGGCCATGTTGTCAATTGCATTAAGTTAATAAATTAGTATTTCATAAGCTCCATCAAGTCTCTTGTCTTCTTAGGCTTCTTTCCCACAAAACCACTGATCTTGGATAAATCCTAAAATGTGACTTATTCACACTTACACATGCATGACTGACAGATACTGCAGAAAATAATTGAACTGTGTGGTTTCAAATATCATGTGATTCTGTGCATGGCTTCCAACCTAAGTTACTTAGCCCCTGATCAACTCCAGTGATGGCCAAAGTCTCAAATATCAATGGTCGTTTCTGAACTTCTGTTTTCCTGGACCTATTACCATCATTTGACACTGTTTGTTCCTCCTCCTCAAAACACTCTCCTCAGTATCCACTCCTGAGACACCTCCTTCTTTATTGCCCAGTAATTTTATTCTCCTTTGATATTTCTTCCCCTTCCAGACTCCTAAAGGCAAAGAGCTAAAGCTCAGTCCTTTATATTCTTCTCTTTTGTATTCAAAAATGCTACTTAAGTGAACTCATCCAATTCTACAGCTATAAATAACAGCTGTAGGTTTGTCACCTTCAAGTTTATATTTCCACCCTGACCTTTCTAAAGGTTAAGATATTCTTGACCTGAAATCAAGATACATATATGAAGTCACCTCCTTGATATTTGTATCTCAAACTGAACATGATTTCCACCTTTTGCCAACCTGCTCTTACTATATACCACCTGGACTCAATATGTGGCCATTACATTTTTGTAGTTGCTGAGACCAAAATTTCTTAGTGTTATCCTTTTTTTTTATGTTTGTTTATTTTTAAGAGAGACAGAGCATGAGCAGGGTAGGGGCAGTGAGAGAGGGAGGCACAGAATCTGAAGCAGGCGCCAGGCTCTGAGCTGTCAACCCAGAGTCCCACGTGGGGTTCGAACTCACAAACCATGAGATCATGACCTGAGCTGAAGTCAGACACTTAACCAACTGAGCCACCCAGGCGCCTCTGTTAGCATTATCCTTGACTGCCCCCTTTATCTCATATACCATATCCACCCCTTCAGCATATCCTGTCAGAAATTGCTTCAAATATATTCAGAATCTGATTACTTCTCATTACCTCTACTGCTACAACCCTGGTACAAGTCACCATCATCTACCACTTGATTTAATTACTTCAACTACTTTAAATATGCTCTTCCTGATTTTAATCTTTCCCTCATGGACTATTTTACATAAAGTAGACAGAATGATCCCTTAAGAAAATACCCTATCACTTCTCTGTTCAAATCTCACCATGACTTCATGTCTCAGAGTAGTTGACAAAGCATTATACAATCTGAAACCTGGCTACTTCTTTGTTCTCACTCATTCTGCTTCAACCACATTGGTTACATCCTGTTCCTCAAACATAACAAGCAGATCCTCCTCTCAGCAATTTGCTCTAACTTGTGCCTGCAATGACTCTCCGAACCTCCCCTATATACCACCACCTCTACATGGAAACACGATCTGATCTCTCATATCCCTTAAACCTTGCTAAAATGCTACTTTATTAGAAACAATTTCCAGGGCCCACTCGTTATAAAATAGCATCCCTATCTCTCTTTATCTCATTATCTTGATTTTCCTCTATGAAACTATTCATTGTCTGACAATTTTATTTATTTTTTTACTTTAGGAAGAGAGAGAGCACAAGTCAGGGAGAGAGGCAGGGGGAGAGAGAGAGAGAGGGAGGGAGAGAGAGAGAGAGAGAGAGAGAG
>NW_027528861.1:318835-320610 GCF_008692635.1 Crocuta crocuta | reverse complement strand
GAGAGAGGGAGAGAGAGAGAGAGAGAGAGAGAGAGAGAGAGAGAGAGAGAATCTCAAGCAGGCTCCATGCTCAATGTGGAGCCCAACAAGGGGCTCAGTCTAATGACCCTGGGATCATGACCTGAGTTGAAATCAAGAGCTGGATGCTCAACTGAGCCACCCAGGCACCCCTGACAATGTTTCTTAGCTTTTTGTCCCCCCTCCCCAAGAATATAAGTGCTAAGAGGTCAGGGACATCATATGTTTTGTTTATTTATTTATTTTCAGAGCCCAGAACAATGCATGTCAGTAGTTTCTAAGATATTTTCTATTATCAAAATCTTCTACTAACTCTAATCTCTTCTTTTGCAAATGTTGCTTTCTTTGATATTATATTCACTTTTTCACTTCTTTGTCACTACTCATAGCATTGCACATGTCTCAATAACTCTAACTTTGTGTCACCAATTGTCATGATCTGAGTCATTATTTTACTTGACTTCTGTACAGCCTTTGACCCTGTTAACTCCTCTCCCCTATTTTGAAATGCTGCCCTTGATATCTTGTTTCTCCATATACCTATCATGAATGTTCCTTCCCAATCTATTTAGTATCTTTTCTTCTATTCATCCATTAACTGTTAGTTTCCCCCAGGGTTTTTCTACAGATTCACTCTGCTTTTCCCCTTTGCTCCAGATATTCCCCATAGGGAGTCTTACCTATTCCCATAGCTTTAATCGTCATCCATATTCAGGTTAACTCCTATAATCTATATGACCAAAATTCAGAGCACTACCAGTTAACTAATGCTAGCTAAGTACTGAAGAGTCTGATTTGGAACAGCCCATCCAACATAGAAGAGTTCAGCACACATGGATTTTGTTTTTAATGATTGTCTTACATCATCCCAGGATGTATGCCAATAACTGAAAAGCAATGATCACCATTAATTTTCTTCCTTGACAGAGAAAACTACTCTTCTACTTAGCTCTTTCTTCAACAGTTCACTGGAAGATTGATCTTATTTACCTGATCTTTGAAAGATAAGTACTCTCCTAAGGATAAGCTTGAATCCAAAATTGAATATGTGACTTAGATAGCTATGGTGTTCCTTGTAGGACCCTACAGAAATCATATCCACACTTATTCTTTGATAGTGACTCCGTATATATAGTCTACTGTAGATTCAGACACTGGAGCTTTATCAAAAGGTAATTTACCATTTTCAAACTATGTCATTTGAAAACTTTGCTTATAGGCTGATGTCTGAAACTAAAGAAAAAGTAGGAAAATACCAGATCCTGGATAGGTATAGTTTGAAAAAGTGTTAGTTACATATATTTGGATTCCTACTTTCAAAGGAATGTGAAGATTTAAAGTTACAAGTAGAACAAGGAAAACGGTAGTTGCCTCACCTCTATACTGAAGTAGATTAAAAGGCTTTCTAGGGGTATCTAGGGTGGCTCAGTTGGTTAAGTATTCAACTCTTGATTTCAGCTCAGGTCATGATCTCATGGTTTGTGAGTTCGAGTCCCATTCTGGGCTCTGTGCTGACAGCATGGAGCCTGCTTGGGATTCTCACTCTCCCTCCCTCTCCCCTTCTCCCTCCCTCTGCACTCCCCTTCCCCCCCCCTCAACAAATAAACATTTTAAAAAAAGACTTTCTAGATCTGCTTTGGAATTGAGGCGTATAGTTCTGGTCTTGATACCTTCTATTTTACTTTGAAGTTCCATCCTATTTGGTATTACAGAGATTTAGAGTTCTGGGCTCTCTAAAATAAGGAGGAACTACTAGG
>NW_027528861.1:318554-318775 GCF_008692635.1 Crocuta crocuta | reverse complement strand
GAGGAACTACTAGGTGGTAACCAGAGCTGCACACTCCAAGAATCAAATACTCTTCATGATGTTTCCAGCAATATAAAGCACAGATTTCTCATGATCACTCTTTGGTTCCAAAGAAAGTCATGATACTTCTCTTTCACCTGATTTCTAATTGAAGCAACTACTGGAAAAACGTTTTAAAAAAAAGAAAGAGAAGGAAATTTCAGAAATATTAAATTAACAAT
>NW_027528861.1:314592-318523 GCF_008692635.1 Crocuta crocuta | reverse complement strand
TATGGGTCTTCCTATAATAGTTTTCAATATTAATGTAATATAATGCAAGTATCTGTTTCTTCTCCTCACATGGGAAAGTGCTAGAAGCATTTGTAAGGAATATTAATCTACAGATGGTCCCCAAACTAGGTCATTAAGGAAGGCTATAAAGTAGTCCCCAAGGAGCTTTAAAAGAGATATTCAATCTGGGTGGTTCAGTCGTTTGAGTGGCCCACTCTTGATTTCAGCTCAGGTCATGATCTCAGCTATGAGATCAAGCCCTGCATTGGGCTCTGTGCTGGCAGCACAGAGTCTGCTTGGATTCTCTCTCTCCCTCTTTGCCCCTTCCCTACTCACACGTATAAACAAATGCTCACTCTCTCTCCCTCAGAAATAAACATTTTAAAAAAGAGAGATTCAGATGTCCTTACTTTAGGAGTCTTTACTTCATCCCTGCCGAAGATCTACTGTTTTCTTTGTTATTTCCCACCGTGATTCGTGCAGAAGTAAAACAGTAATGTATCTGCTGAGAGGTTAGTATACATGTCCCAGTCTATTCTTTTCTGGTTAACTTATCATCTGCTAATGAACTGTAACTCAATCCCAAAGGCCACTGTCATCAAATAATAAGGCATCTTGCTCCCTGAATTGAGAAATGAATAAATAACATTTACTTTCCATTATGTACAGAAACAGTACAGCACTGATTTGTCAAATATTAATCTCCTTATTTGTTAGGGAAGAGATTTAAAAAAAAAACTGCAGCACCCTGTGAATATGCATAGCAGTGCAAAAATCCAACATTCTCCTTGGAAATAACTCTAAAAGTGAGTAAAGTGTTGATGTCCTTTTTTTTTTAATCTCTTACCTTGTAAGGCAGCAAGATTTCTCATGGTCACCTTCCATCTTTGAAAATCTATGCTAACACCTCCCTTATACTACAAATAAAAGGTTTTAAGTTATTGTTTCCCTTTCCTGCCAGTCACTCTGCCACTGGGTTTAGGCTTGATCCAAGAAGAAAGCAGACTTTTCCCCGGCATTAAATGTAAATTCAGACTTGAGTAGACTAATCCCAATGGTGGTAAAATGGAAATACCATTGCAGAGCACAGCAAGGATTATGACTAGGCATCAGATAATCTTGCCTAAAATTATTTCCCCTAGTTACCTACCATGGACTGAAATATACTCGTGTTGCTCTGTGGGGTGAAAAAGAAACCTTTTCATAGAGACTTTCTCAAGAAGTTTTAAGGGACCCTAACAGTTTCTGGCTGATTCCTCAAGCATAAATGTTGGTGTTATAGGATTATAGGATACCTTTTATAATCTAGGTCCTTGAAAGAATGAGAAGTGAATCCACTGAGTAGGTGCCTTGTCAAATCCTGTTGCTCCTTATTTCTAGTCACATAAAACCAAATCAAGATACCAGCTCTCAATTCTAAGATGAAAATAATTGATGAGGTGGTCACAATTTATATGTCCATTTAATTTCTGGTCACGTTACAACATACAAGTCACAGATATGTCAGATGGATATATAATTATTCTGTGAAACATAAGCTACAACTTTTCTTTTTTGAACGCCCATGTTAGGCTGTAATAAAGGTTTTTTTTAAAATTATTTAAATTCCAGTTAGTTAACATACAGTGTAGTACTGTTTTCAGGAGTAGATTCTTCAGTATATATAACTCCCAGTGGTTATCCCAAGTGCCCTCCTTAATGCCTGTCACTCATTTAGTCCATCCCCCCACCATAAGAGACTCAAATATAGAGAATAAACTGAGGGTTGTGCAAGCTACAACTTTCTATTCAAAAGTCAGTGATACTATATTAGCTCTGCTGAAAAATGAGTCATATATATACGTATATCTTAGTTCAACAGAGCTCAAATAGTATTACTGACTTTTGAATAGAATGTTGTGATTTATGAATCACAGAATAATTTCAAGAAGAGTTTGGTAAGGAAAGAAAATATTATTTCAACCTTATGAAGTGGGCTTTCTCAAGTTGTAAAAACCTGTGAAGACCATGCTACTCTAGCCACGATAACACCATCCAAGGTCTTAACTCAGGCACTCTTAAATTTGTCCTCATATCTTATCAAAGAGGATGTCCAAACTTGTGTAAAACATTGGTCTGCGTTATCTTACTGTTTTTGTGTATACCCCAGATGGATCCCCTTTTATTTTTCCAACAGCCAATGGTAGAAATAGAAATCTTTTAAATGGAAATCTGGCTAGGATTCCACTGGAACTACAAGATCCACTGTTACCCATGGGATTTAACTGGCATTTCTGTTTGGTGTTGCTATTTTGTGGTGTCCTGTGGTGGTGTGGAAATGGGAGTAGAATAATATTCTGTTACTTGAATTATATTGGAATCTTCAGTTCTAAAGATTTCCAGGCAATTAGGATGATTAAGTAGACCTTAGAAAAAAGGGGATAGAATATTGGGTAAGAGTATGGACTATGAAGCCATATAGATTTGCACTCAAAACCTGACTCCTCATTCATTACCAGCCTGTGATCGTACCTAACCATTGTAAGTTTCAGGAAGCTAATATTTACCTTGCAGTGTTGATATATGCAAATCAATGTAGTCCACTATCTAACAATAGTGAGCAACCTAGAAATGGTAGCTATTTATTTGTAGGTTTAACCAAAAAAACCCCAGAAAGTAAAAAGAACAAAAACATCAACAAAAACATGTTAAACCTTAACATACACAACCCTTAATTATAGTATCATTTCCTGTCCATCTCTTCGCTCTCCCCACACACATACCACTCAATGACCACAAAGATAATTTTTCACCATGAGTGGAGCTCTTATCAATGTGATTTAGAACTTCATCAGTGCATTTCAGTAGCCCACGCCATAAGGCTTAGTGGAAGCCACACGTTATTCTTTTCAAGGAGAAAGATTCATTTCTATTAATTCAGAGGTATCACATATCACTAGAGTAACCCATAAAATAAATAGATCTTAGGAAATGCAATTTCGGTTGAAAGTCTAGACCAAGATGCAAGGTCCCAAACTGAGTTGGTTCTCAGAGAATCGTGATCATATACAACAAATGCTGGTCCTTCATTTTAGTTTTTAAAAAACTGCCCAGAGGGGTGCCTGGGTGGCTCAGTCAGTTAAGCATCTGACTTCGGCTCAGGTCATGATCTTGCGATTCGTGGGTTGGAGCCCCGCATCAGGCTCTGTGCCGACAGCTCAGAGCCTGGATTCTGCTTTGGATTCTGTGTCTCCCTCTCTCTCTGACCCTCCCCTGCTCTGTCTTCCTCTCTTTCAAAAAAATAAACATTTAAAAATGTTTTGAAAAAACTGCCCAAATTGTCAAGCAAATGACACCTGTTGCCTACTTCCAGGAACAGGAGTCCAGGATGTCAACTCACTGAATGGTTTGCAGGTGCCAGGGTCACCAAGAAAGACACAACTCACTCAGGTAACTGGAGAGAACAATGATTTACTCATATACAGGGCAAGGTCAGCTTCAGATAGTGAGAGTTGGCCTCCCATGACCAGTGGGTTTCATCCGACAGCCTACACAGGGAGATGGTTTGCACACACTCCTCTGTGCTCAAAGGAAAGGACCCTATTCCCTCCTCTTGGAATATATCAGGGGGTTTGGCCAAGTGCTAGGGACACAGCCAATTAAGCAGAACAAAGAAATATATATCATGCCCAGAACAGGAATAGGGAAAGATATTCCCAAACAAAGAGATATGCCCAGCATAGGCCCGAGGGCTTTTTACCTCTTTGTAAGGAAATATTCCAGGCCCAAGGCCCATTCTTATGCGATCTTGCAAGGGCCAGAATCCCACACATGTGACTGCCCTCCCCAACAATTTACAACAATGTATCTGTAAATTTTGACATATGCTATATCATATATTTTTTTCCTTTATGATAATAAACTGAATACTCTAAATCTTGGATTAGCCAGA
>NW_027528861.1:309377-314516 GCF_008692635.1 Crocuta crocuta | reverse complement strand
TGGATTAGCCAGAAAGCTTAAAAAGTTTACAGAGTTAACTAGGGATTGAGATATCATGACTCTTTTACAGTTGAAAATTTCTCCGTATCTTCCTGATCCTGAATTCTTTTGCTTTTGTCTCAAAGAGAGAAAAGTATCTCTCTTCCTTGAGAAGGCCAACCTTTTCTCTTATGCTCATCATCAAACCCCAACACTAGAACCAGTGTGCATCATCAGATATCCATTTTTCTCTTTTCATATATATTTTTTTAAAAGTTTAATGTTTATTTTTGAGAGAGAGAGACAGAGACAGACAGACAGACAGTGTATGAGTGGGGAAGGTGCAGAGAGAGAGAGGGAGACACAGAATCTGAAGCAGGCTTCAGGCTCTGAGCTGTCAGCACAGAGCCCGCAACAGGGCTTGTACTCATGAAGCATGAGATCATGACCTGAGTTGAAATCAGACACTTAACTGACTGAGCCAACCAGGTGCCTCATCTCTCTCATATTTTTCTTAAGTGTTATTTTTCAGAGAGAGAGAGCACGTGAGAAAGTGCTCACAAGTGGGGGAGGGGCAGAGAGAGAGGAAGACAGGATCGGGAGAAAAAGAGGGAGAAAAAGAGGGAAACAGCATCCAAGCATGCTTTCTGCTGGGATCAAACTCACAAACCATGAGATTGTGACCTGAGCAGAGGTCAGACACTTAACTGAACGAGCCACCCAGGTGCCCCATTCTCTCTAGTATATTTAATTCTTACTCTCCATACAACCTTGCAATCTGCCTACAAGTTCTTTCAAGTGTTTCAAGTCTTTGCCACCCTAACAAAAAACAACTTCCCTTAAACTTAACTTCCCTCTATTTCTCTTCCTTTAGCTTTCCTATTTTCCCAAGAAGCTCTCACTGGCTATGCTTCAGAACCATTCACTGATCTCTTGATGCCACTCCAGTGAAAAAACTCATTAATAGGTCATTAATAGCTGTTATTAATGGTCTTCCATAGTTTCTGCTTCCATTTATTAAATTTAACCATTTCTCAAAAATTCTGTTATTAGTTGGTTCCCTATTCTGCTCTGTCCATAGTCTCCTTCTGATTAACATGATCTACTTCTAGAATTTCAATATCATCCTAGCATCAGTAACTCTCAATCTGTATCTCCGGCCCTGATTGTGCTCCAAAATTTCACAATTTGACTTCCAAGTGATTGCTTTGTAATTCTACATGGCTTTTCTTCTGGCTAAAAAACCACAACATGTCCAATCCAGCATCATTTTTTTCCTCCACTCTTTCCCTGGCCCTCAACGGCATTTACTAACTCAGATCATGGAAATAACTAAGAGAGACTCAGAATCAATTTCAATTCCTCCCTCAGTCATCCAGGCTTATTTACTCTCTCTTCAAAATAAGTGGTATCTGTCCTGTAGTCACTGCTTCGGGTAATGGAGTTGTGTTCATAGAAGTGTAGAGTTGCTATGTGCAACATTCTTCTCACTAGAACCTCATTCATAATTAACTTTTCCCTCACATCCCATATTTACTAGATCCTACTATTTTTATATCCAAAGTATTTTTAACTTCATCTCTTCTTTTCCATTTACACACCGTCTCTCATCTAGACTATTGCAATGTTCTCCTGACACTGCCTCTAAGCCATCCTGTACTCTGTCCCCAGAGATACCTTTACAGCTTCCCACATGGTAGGGAAATGGGGCAGTAATTCTAGATATATATAACCAATGGATTCTCATTTCCTATATCACTAGTTTTAAGTTTTCCCATGTCTTAAATCAGTAGATGGTACAGCTGTGAAGGTAGAGCAGCTAGGGCATTAGTAAGGTCGCTGATTAGTTCTTGATTGCCAATTAAATACAGTCCACAGTAAGAAAACCAGTCTTAGAAGCTGGATTTTGTTGAAAAAGAGCTGTGTGTGTATTTCCCTGTATATGTGTGTTTCTAAATTCCCAATGCTTCTCTTTAAATATCAAGAGTAAAGCATAGGAGTTTAAGTCTCTTGTTTTACCACAATTCATAAAACAGAGAGGGTACCAAAATAAGTTCCAATAATAGGCAGGTAGAAAAATTTACAGATTATAAGGTGAAAGTTAAAATGTTGCCTGATTTCCTGAGAAAACGCACTGTGCACTCATGCCACAGGATGCAGATACAAGATGTAGAAAGACATGTGAAAATTTTCAGATAGGTTTTAGGGGAAGATAAAATTAGAAGGGTCTTACTCACTGCTTTCCATTTGGAACACTAAAAACCAACCACATTGTGGCATGCTCTGATGTTCTGTCTCAGCATAAGATGGTCCCGGTAGACAAGAAATAGAGGCATGGCATAATTAGACAAGAAGTTTCCCACAGCCAACAATATGACATATAGGAAATCCAGATGTCCCCACACACATTAGAGAAGAGTTTCAGGCATCTAGAAAAAGCCAAAGGCCTGGGGTCCTGACAAGGAAGCCACATGGTGTAAAGACCTCATGAATGAAAGCATGGGCAAGTAACATTTCATCAGATACCATCAAAAGCTTACTAGTGACCAGATAAGATAAGAAGCATCTTGGTAGAGTCCAAAGAAGACCCAAAGGACAGCAGAGAGAATTTTAGCTTTTCCCCATCCTATAAGGACACATATAACTTTCTGTGCATCCAGACACTATCTTGAGAAGAGAGGAAGGGATACCCCTTGAAAGAGCAAATATACATTGACAGGTAGGTTTCACCTTGAATTGGCTGGCTATTTACATAATAGAGATTGTTCTATAAAGTAGAAGAATTTAGATCACCTTTAACTGACAAGTCCTTTTCTTCGGTCACCAGGCAGGGGGACTTGAAATCAAGATACATTCAGAAAACAAAAATCATGGCAATTTCAGGTTTTTGAAAATCTGAGTAGTGTTGGTAGATTTTTGCCCTATTCCATGGGCATTTCAGACCCTCTGTGATCTTGCCTTGACTTTCTACTTTTAGATACTTTTCTTCCTTTGACATTTCACATACTTTTAAGTGCTGGCCAAGTCAAATTACTCACCATGTAATTTCACTGCACCATTGAAATTACTCTTGATGTTCCCTCAACCTCACTTGCTTTCTCTTCTTCTCCTATGAAAATATGACTCACTCTTCAAACCCTAAATTACTTATCACTTCTTCCACAAAGCCTCCCAACAGCCCCATCCCTGACCCCCCTTGGAAGTAATTGCTCCTTCTTCTACCATTCCAACATTTTAAAAAATATTTTATTGTCAAGTTGGTTTCCATATAACACCCAGTGCTCATCCCAACAAGAGCGCTCCTCCATGCTCTCACCTCCCTTCCCCTCTCCCCCACCTCCATCTGCCCTCAGTTTGTCCTCGGTATTCAAGAGTCTCTCATGGTTTGCCTCCCTCCCTCTCCCCAACTATATCTTCCCCCTTCTGTTGGGAGCCATTCTGAACTCACTAGTTGAAAAAACTCCTTGTGAGGTTAAGGCAAGTTTGCAAGGTCCTTGCAGTCAGATGATGACCAATATCCGCACCACTTAATTGTTTCTGCTTGAGCACCGACCCCCTCCCCCAGCACCTTGTTGATTGGTATTCAGAGTGACTTATTCTGGCCTTGATATGCTGATTGCAACTTGTGAAGGAACTTATTGTAGGAACTTCTTCTTTTGTGATTATGGGAGCAAATATTGCACTTTCTGAAAAACCTAGTTTTCTTATACTTCCCCTTAAGCAAACAGGCTATTGACCCCTGCTCACAAAGAACTAACTTTTGCTTTGCTGTGCTAAAAACAATGTCTTGTATTGTATTTGAATGCTAACGATATCTTCCTTCCCCATAATCTAAATCACCTACCTCAATCACTATTGATAAATGTTATGCATGGGTCTTCTACAAATCTATGTTCTGGGAAATTTTTACATAAGAAATTTGTCATCAGAAATCATTGTCTAAGGCAAATGCCGCTTCTGTGCTGTTCCCCACACACTTAATCATAAATAAAGATGAGTCTCAGTCAGTGCAGAGTTGCCTGACTGGTGACCAGAAAGAATCTCGTGGCTTTCTCATACCTTCCTTGCCTATACCGTCCACCCTTCAGGGACCCCTGGACTGGCTGGAGCTGGACTCTGGCANGAGGGTGCCCGTTTCTCCACATCCTCGTCAGCATCTATAGTCTCCTGAAAGGACATCCGAATGGCCAACAGACACAATGCTCAGCGTCACTCATCACCAGGGAAATACAAATCAAAACCACACTGAGATAGCACCTCATGCCTGTCAGAGTGGCCAACAACATTTTGTATCTCACTGTTTGAAAGTCCGCAAGCAAAGGTTGAACTCAATCTCCTTTCTGTGTTGATATGCTTAGTAATATTTTATTAAGTAGTGAAGTTTGTAAATGTTCTAAAAGTTACCATTCCTAATATCAGTGATCATAATATAAAGCTGTAATTATTGAAAATGTGGGGAATCTTCTGACTCATTGTTGCTAAATGAATAGTGCCTTAATAAATACTAGATTTCTTACTATTCACTTTATTGTAAAGGTACATTTGACAAAACTGTAGAATATTTAAAGTGTACATGATGATTTGATATATGTATACACTGTAAAAAGATTCCCCTCATCCAGTTTGCACCTCCATCACCTCACATAATTACTCTAAAAAAAAAAAAAACCTNAAGTCATTTGTCTTGTGAAGATATTTTGGGGGCTCTTATCAAGATCCCTAGATAATTTGCAATGGTGTTTACAAAGAAGAAATAAGGTTATTTACCCTGTCATACCAAGGAAAGCTACATTTGAGGGTCTGAGAGTTCACTGGGAGACCAGGAAATGTTCAACAGGTCTACATTCTGCTTTGGCTTAGACTGAATTGCCTGGGCCAAGTTTAAAGGTACTTAGTTAATGTGAGTGAGCTAATCCGTGAAAAAGCTGCATAATTCCATAACTGCCACTAGAGGGCTCAGTGGGAGCACTGGTACTGGCTATCCTTGAAGGGTGCTGGGAGACAGCCACAAGCTATGTCTGGGAAGAGAGACTTTGGTGATGCTGACCAGCATCTTGTAGATCCAATCAATGGATATAGAATAGTACATAGAGGAAAGCAACCTCAACTTTACCATCCTTCACTCTATGAAGACTTATTATGAGCCTGACCCCTTAGGAG
>NW_027528861.1:308075-309341 GCF_008692635.1 Crocuta crocuta | reverse complement strand
GACCCCTTAGGAGTTACCTCAGAGAAGACACTGTGACATTGAGACCAGCCAATGGAAAAGACATCCAGCTGTATATAAAGGAAATGTGTAATAGGAGACATCAACCAGAAGATAAAGCACTGGACTAAGGAAAGTCTTTCTACCTGGAGGCCAGCTGACCTTCTTACCCCTCAGAGTGAGTCCCCCTTATGGGGTAAAGGAATCATTCACATTATTATTATTATTAATACTTTACCTCAGGAAGGAGGGTACTAAGTGATACGATGGGCTTCCCTTTCTTCTCTTGGTTTTTTAGCTAATACTATTCCTGATTAGGGTAAATATAAGGTGTTTTTGATCACTGTTTCAGGAATTCAAGATCAAGTCAATCTAGCTGATACCACTATAACTTTGTACACTGATTCTGTTGCTTTATTCTAAAATTCCAGCATTTCCATTTCTATTTTCACCTCTTTTCTTTTTGCCAATTATCCTGGGAATAATGGCTTTTCTTGCTTGGATCCAACTTTAAAACCTTGTTCCCTGTCACTTCTTCCTGGATATTTCCAACACTGGCTTTGCCCTCTTGTTTACTGACTGCTGTTTATAACTCTGGGATCATAATGACAATTGCCTGCCACTTCCTAAAGTTCTTCTAAGTGTCCTAGATCTGATCCTTGTCCTTTCTCTGTAGTGTTCTCTTAACAAATCTCTAGTTATCATTAATTATTACTGGTTATTCAGAGGAGAAAGAATAAGAATAATGATTATTTACTGTGTGGATCCACAACCTTATTTAGCAAGATGGCCTCATCATCTAAATTCTCAGCACTGGGTAAGGTAGTGCTAAAGTAAAAAATTATTCACGATGATTGTTTAAGATGATAAGCCACACTTTATACAAGGCGGTCACTACAATGGGGTTTTTGTAGCAGAGGAGAGAGCAGAGGAGCAGAGTTGTTGAGTTCAATTCCTACAAGTAGGGATTTATGGCCAAAAAGCAACGTGGGAGTCAGTGGATGAAAATATTAGGAGGAAAAATTAGGGGTAGAGGGATTCTGGTTCAACTGACTTGACAAGATTTTTTGCAGAAGGCAGGCCAGAATGATAAGGTATCTAGGATGGGGGATGAGAAACTGGATCAAACATCAAGCTTGGGGATTTACACTAAACTGATCGAGCAGGATTCTCATTAAAACTAGAATAAATAGGCCAAGGACAGAGTTTGAAGGTGAGACCTTGTCAAAAAAGGACTAAGAGGAGCCCAAGCTTTGTTCATTTGAGTCG
>NW_027528861.1:306697-308021 GCF_008692635.1 Crocuta crocuta | reverse complement strand
TAGTGGCCAAACCAGGGAGAGAAATTCTGAACTACAACCTGCCCTGGACTCTGGATTCACAGAGTGTGTGTCCGAGGAAGCGAGTTACACTAGTCTCTGCCTTTCTGTCTTAAAAGCAAGCATCTCTGGAACCTGCCAGGGCAGAGTTAGGCAAGGATTAGCAAATTTACCTATTTCAACAGCACAGTTGTGCAATATTCAACAAATCTGGTTCCAAAACAAATCCACAAAATTGTTTTTTACTTTTGTGTATTTGTGGTTAGCATAGTAGTTTCCTACCAACAAGAGCTGGCTTTCTAGATCTGTCTCTTACTTTACAAAATCAAAATACAAATGTACAAAATGTACAAAAATACAAAATGTTTTCTGAAAACATGAATTTAATTAATCTCAGTTGCTCCTTCGCATACTTTTTTTTTTTTAAGTGAGCCTTGGGCCAGAGAAGGAACTCAAATTTTTCTCAGAAAACCAGTTGGAAAATATAATGCTGCTAAGTATCTGCAAAAAACAAAAACAACAAAAACCTGGGAGCTCTCAGCACTCTGATGTCAATCTTTAAAGCTCTTAAGATACAAAACAATTGCTCATCTCCTCTACTCCCACTATCCTACCACCAAAACAACCTCAACTGAGTGATTATAAATGTAAATTTTGCCAGTTGCTCACTCCCTTTGAGGCTAATCCTCAGCTGTAAAACTTGTTAAATGAATCTGTGAATTTGATTCCCAAACAACCACTCTGGGGAAATAATAAGCTGTGCACACATTTCTAGAATATAAGTATTCATTCAGTAAACATGACTTGAGGATTTATAACATGCCAGATACTGCTCTAAGCACTATGGATGCACAGACCAAAGGCACATTGCCTGTGCTCCAGGAACTCACTATTTAGTGAGGGGATGACCAAATACTTGAAATACACTGTAATTAGCTCTGAAATCAAGTTGTTCACCATGGAGGGGCTATTCTACTTCAGTCTTGGGAACGGAGGTCAGTATTGGATAATTTTTAAGAACATTTTTGTCAAAAACATCTGGGTTCAAATCTCTGCTCTATTACTCGTCTAACATTGTATCCTTAGGCAAATTGTCACTCTAAGCTTGGGTTTCCTTATCTGTGACGTGGGGATAATCTTTTCCAATTCACTAATGCATACTCTTAACACTAGAGAAGTACAGTAAGTGCTTAATGTTAGCTATTATTTATTATGTTGTTAAACTGGGAGAGGCTTTCCAGAGGCTGTGACACTTAAACGATACTTAAACTGAGTGGAGTGATATTTACTAACTTCATCGCTATTAATATTTTAAGTTAGATAATAC
>NW_027528861.1:302243-305969 GCF_008692635.1 Crocuta crocuta | reverse complement strand
CTCGTCGCATAGAGGCTGTTGTATGCTTTGGAAAATGTTTAGCAGCATCCCTGGCCTTTCCCTATCCACTAAATGCCAGTAACAAGCCCCTAAGCCCGACACACACACATCAAGTTCCAACAACCAAAAATGTTTCCAGATGTTGCTAAACATGTCGGAGGCTGGGGCGGGGGGTGGGGTAGAAAGGAGGAGAATCACCCCGATGGATAACCACAGAGGTATCAAGTGTCATTATCTGAATATTCCTTTAAAAAAAACAACACTAGGGGCAGCTGGGTGACTCAGTTGGTTGAGCATCCAACTTCAGCTCAGGTCATGATCTCATAGTTAGTGACAACGACCCCTGTGTCAGGCTCTGGGCTGACAGTGCAAAGCTTGGAGCCTGCTTGGAGAAAGAGACCTCTCTCTCTCTCTCTCTCTCTCTCTCTCTCTTTCCCTCCCTCATTCACATTCTCTCTCTCTCAAAACTGCATAAACATTAAAAAAATTTTAATAAAAAAAAAACAAAAAAACAACACTCAAACTATAGAATAGATTTTAAGGGAGAACAAAACTGGAGAAAGGTCTGTTATTAAAAAATATCCTTGATTTGACTCTTCTCACCTCCATCAGCAACTCCTGTCAGCTCTAACTCTAAAAGATATCTGCAATCAAACTACTTTTCACCATTCCAATTACCATCATCTTAAACTCTTGTCTGGACTCCCTGCATTCTTCCTATGTGATCTCCCATGTCTATACTTGCTCCTCTAGAGTATTTTCCACACAGAAGCCAAAGTGTAAGTCAGATCACAACCTTTCCTTGATTTGTATTCCCACTAAAACTAGAGCACAAACACAAGCACAGGAGCATAGCCAAAAAGAACCTACATGATCTTTTCCTATGTTTCAGAAATGAAACAATATTTTGTTAATTAGTGTCCCTCTAATTTCATCTCTGATCACTCTACTCAACTAAGCTTCTGTCATGGTGACACTTTTTTGCTATTTGTGAAATCATTAAGCTCATTTTCCTTTCAGGATTACAATTGTTTAAAGAATGTTCTTTCTCCATTCACTTGGCTGACTTCTTATCATCCTTCAGATCTTCTTCCAAATGGAAGATGCTGATCATAAAGATGCTGCCTACTACTCTGTCTGAAACATACACACATACCCACCCAATCTTGATTCTCATGTTTTGCTTCCTTAAATAACACTGGTCACTGTTTGAGCTTGTGTTATTTATTCATTTATTTATTGTCCTCCAGTAGAAATCAAGTCTCATGAGAATAGAAATTGGTCTACTTTGCTCATTACCAGTATCACTAGCACTTAGAGCTGTCAATAAACTTTTACAGTACATTAGATAGTTTACTGAATAACATTTACTGAATAAACATGTTCAAATGTAGGAATAAAGTGATGCAGGACAGAATTAAGGCAGTAGCAGAGTGTAAAACACAAGGAATTATAGGGGTGCCTGGGTGGCTCAATCGATTAAGCATCTGACATTGGCTCAGGTCATGATCTCACTGGTTTGTGAGTTTGAGACCCATGTGGTGGGTGATGAAATGACCCAAAGAAAGTGGGTAGACTAGAAGAAGAAAACTTGTCTACAGACATGGCATATGGAAAAGCTAACATTTGAAACATAAAGGAGTGGAGGGAAAATCCCACAGATGAGATTTACAAAAATGAAACACCTAAAATGGTAGGAAGGTTTGATCCCAGAGAAGTCAAAAGGAGAAGGGTTTTCAATAGAGGTAGCAATGAGCAATGTCGGTGGAGTTGGGGAGATACAATTCAAACTAAATAGAAAAAACATCGAGAAATTTAAAAATGCATACGTTAAGTGTAGGCTATACCTCTTAGAATTTTGCATTCCAAGGGAAGAAATGATAGAGTAATAGGATTTAGATGGCTTGTTTGGTTTTAATGAGAGTCGCTTGATCTTGCATATTTGCTGAATGGATGGAATGGAACACAATGGAGAGGGAGAAGTTGCATTTACTGAATATCAAAATTTATATCAAAAGAGGGGAGGACCCTGAAAGGGTAGAAAGGACAGGAATCCAGAACAGAGGCTGATGGATTAGCTATGAGAATATGGTCTGTTTAGGGGAAGATGTAAAGTTTTAAGGATGGACATGGATATTGATTGTGTAGATCAGTGGCAAAAGGGTAGAAAGTTGAGAGAGGTCCCAAGCCCTGACTAGAATGATTAAAAGAAATAAGAGAAGTAGTAATTATAGTTGACATTTATTGGTCTCTTACATTCACTGTGAAGTAGTCACCAGTTGGGGAGAAAGGGAGATAGTAGAAAA
The DNA here is from genome assembly GCF_008692635.1 of Crocuta crocuta. Taxonomy (NCBI): domain Eukaryota; kingdom Metazoa; phylum Chordata; class Mammalia; order Carnivora; family Hyaenidae; genus Crocuta; species Crocuta crocuta. Next base: position 303,663 of record NW_027528861.1, on the reverse strand, counting down.
AGGGGTTGAGGACAATGGTGAAGATGTGAAACAGCTTTGGTGGGAAATAGGAACAAATGTCTCCTATGTTTCAGAGATGAAACAATATTGTTAATATCTTTGCCTGTTTGCCCTTTTTTTTTTAATAGTTTATTGTCAAATTAGTTTCCACATAACACTCAGTGCTCATCCCCACAAGTGTCCTCCTCCATGCCCATCCCCCCCTCCCCCCACATCCATCAGTCCTCAGTTTTTGTCAGCATTCAAGAGTCTCTCATGGTTTGCTTCCCTGTTTGCCCTTTTAAAAATCTGGAGAGATAAAGAGAAATAGGCACTGGCTTTTATACTGATTATAGACCTTAGGCAAAGTTTTGAGTCTTAGGCAAGTCAGTTAAAGTTTCTGAGACTTAGATTCTCCCCTCTATAAAATGAAGGATTTAGACTGGTTGATCTAACTGTAAGGTTCTTTATAGTTCTGGCATTATATGACTTTGGTTCTGTTGTCTCCTGGCCAGAGGCCATTATAAGACAGTTGATCTTATTTTTCTTCAATTGTGAGACATAGTGGGATCACAGCAGCAAACCAGCAGTGGAGAGGAAGAAGCAGAAAACAACATGAGCTGATGTTTGTGAAAAAATAGAGTTGGGTAAGTATGTGAATGCTATCACACAAAGTGACAAAGTAATATTGGGTTTAACCTGTATTAGTGATACTTAGGGATTATTTGATCTTGTGGTTATGGTATGGCACAGCGGTTTCAACATAGTGGTGATGTTTGGAATCAGATGGATTGCCTCACCATGGTTTTGAGGTTAAACATGGCACTAGCCTTAAACTGGGAACAGAGACTACTACATGTAGTACCTAAAAAGAAGGGTTCAGTCAAGTAGACAGTAGTTTACATTAGGATTTTAATTCCAAACTGAGAAATTATAGATCAAATCAGAAAACCAATGTAGTATCCAAGACATAGAGATTTCACAAACTTGCTCAGTGGGCAGGTTGGGCTCAGGTCTTCTTAGACAAGGTATTACCATATTTTAAGCTGCAAGACTAATTCCATTCTCCACTTGTCCAAGAGATGGAACTTCAGAGGTACAACCAATTGTAGTGAGGTTTGGCTCATATTTGTAGAGTTGACCCTTGAACAATGTGGGGGTTAGGGGCACCAACCCATGTGCAGTCAAAAATCCACATATAACTCTTGACCATCCCCCCTCCCCCAGACTTGACTACTAATAGCTTACTGTTGAACGGAAGCCTTACTGATAACATAAATAGTCGATTAACATATATTTTATATGTGTATTATAGGCTGCATTCCTACAACAAAATAAGCTAAAGAAAATATTTTAAAAATCTTAAGAGAAAATATCTTTATAGTATTATATTTATTTTTTTAAAAAAGAAAAAAAAATCTGTGTTCAAATCCAGTTCAAG
>NW_027528861.1:301373-301920 GCF_008692635.1 Crocuta crocuta | reverse complement strand
GGCCCAATGCAATGCCATCTGCTTCCTTTATTACTCACCATTTGATGTTGCCATATATTTACACTTTCATAGTAATCACTGCCTGCACCAAATGGACATTAAAAAGAGGATTTACCTCAAAATTATTATTTATATCTCATTCATTTTTGCTNTCTGTGAATAAATACCCAGTGTTGATGAATTAATGCAAATATTTGCATACACATTCAGAAGAGCTGGCAGATAGAAAAAAGTGATAGCACGTGTAAGTTTTGTGGTAAATCTTGTGCATCCTCTTTTTTCTTTTTTCCAGTTTTTCAAAGTTTATTTTGTCAACTTGGAAATATGCCCTAGAAAGTGACCACATTGACTTATAATGTGAACAAAAGGCAATCAAGGATTGGAGATTATAAATCATGAGAGTTAAATTATGAACTAATTTCAGAGAGACTAAAATTACTAAATCCCCATCATCTTGGAGAATGTTTTTTCAGATAAGCTAAAGAAGGAATACACATTTGAAGAATGACCTGAACAGAACCAATATCTTTAGAGTTTCTGTCACCGC
>NW_027528861.1:288148-301353 GCF_008692635.1 Crocuta crocuta | reverse complement strand
TGTCACCGCCACCAAATTCCATTCTGAACTTTTGGGTAGTGATATGAGGCTGACGTTTTAACTTCGGCATAAAGCTGTAAAAAAAAATGAGCCCATATTTTAAAAGGGTAATATGAAAAATGAATGGTGCCGTGGCTGCTAAATCTAAAACATGACAAAGGCCACTACATTCCAGAAAGTAACCCTTCTATTATTTGTGTATTTCATCTTCCAAAATCCTATCCAAAGTGGTAACAGAAGGACCACAAATGGGAGTTGGAACCAATCCCCCGGGAAAATGAAGTCAATAGCTCTGAAAGGTAACTCCTTCATTTAAAAACTTATTTCTGATGGGGCTTTATTTCAATATGATTGTAACTCTATTTAGCTATAATGTTAAATGGACTGTGAGCAACTTTCAAACACTGAAACTGCCTCCATCAAAGAAAGTTAAAACTGAAAGTCACCACGTGCTGAGTGGTCAATTCTTTTAACTTCAGGACATTGATTCAGTATGAAATATTATTGCTGCTAAGTCATATAAAACAATATCAGAATACTTTCAGACTCATAATGTAGAACTGCCTTTTAGGGAGTCCTGCCAGAAAGTAAAACCATTGACTTTTTCAACTAATTTTTGATGAAGAAAAATGAATAAATAAAGCAAATCCTTATCAGATACCTCTAATATACTGGGCAATCAGGACAAACTCCAGGAAGTTTAGAGTTTAAGGTAGGGCTTAACATGTCTTGAGTAGAGCTAGGTAAATGGTTGGAGTAGGTTTAGGGACCAATTTGCAAGCTAAATGTTACCAATAGAAGCCATAGGAACAGGTAAAGAATGAAATAGTTCTAAAAGATTATTGCATTGGGGGATTTTTTTCATATGAATGCTTTTTAATCGTTAGCATTCATACTTTTGTCATGGTTATTAGCATATGAAAATTCATATAGATTGATAGTAGATAACAGTAAGCCTAGGCATGAACAGAAATAGATGCCTAATGGGGCGCCTGGGTGGCTCAGTTGGTTGGGCATTCAACCTCGGCTCAGGTCATGATCTCACAGCTCAGGAGTCCGAGCCCTGCGTCATACTCTGTGCAGACAGCCCAGAGCCTGGAGCCTGCTTCAGATTCTATGTCTCCCTCTCTCTCTCTGCCCCTCCCCCGCTTGCACTGTCTCTCTCGCTCTCTCAAAAATAAATATTAAAAAAATTTTAAAAAGAAATAGATGACTATTTGGCAAAAGGCACCATTAGCATGAGGACTTTACTACTGGTTAGGATCTGACCCTTGTCAAACTGGGAGAGTCAAATTCACATAAAAATTCTATTTCTAGGGCAGACTCAGTAAGTTTACAACAGGAAACAATCTTTTTTAATTGCTGTAATGTTTGTATCTCTAAGGGGCATCCTTTCCAGGTATTTCAGAAATCTGAGGAAACTAAACGAGTAATTACAAGATCACTTGGCAAACATGCAGTCATAACCAATGAAAGGACATATGATTGAGGACAGTTTTATGCAAGTCACAATGAGGTCTAGTATATCATCCCTGCTCCAATACAGAATACATTTCCCTAGTGACTAGAAACTTTATGTCCTACATGACCAAAGAATAAAATTGTAAATAAATGTAAAATGAATGGTAATTGTACAATACTTTTAAATTAAATAATAGCAATTGACCCCCATTACCAAAATGGGGAAGAACGGATGATACAGAGAAACAAAGCATTATTCCTAAAAATTTTAAGGAGTTCAGGGGCGCCTGGGTGGCTTAGTCGGTTAAGCGTCTGACTTTCGCTTAGGTCATGATCTCGCAGTTCGTGGGTTCGAGCCCCGCGTCGGGCTCTGTGCTGACTGCCAGCTCAGAGCCTGGAGCCTGTTTCAGTCTGTGACTCCCTCTCTCTCTGACCCTCCCCTGCTCACGCTCTCTCTCTCTCTCTCTCTCTCTCTCCTAGAAATAAATAAAACATTAAAAATTTTTAAAAAAAATTTTAAGGATTTCACTCAAGGTTTTGCACAATTGCTAGGCATTGCATGATAGCCATGTAATGTTCTTATTTTTCTGTACCTCTAAGAAATACTTCTGTGTACAATACTGAGTTAAAATACTTAGTAACTCTAGTACCATATTAATTTGTCTCAATATTCTAAAGGTAACTCTTACTATCGATTTCTTTAAAAAGTGTACCTTTTGAAGGGGGCACATGGGAGGCTCAGTCAGTTGAGTGTCCAACTCTTAATTTCGGTTCAGGTCATGATCTCATGGTTTATGAGATAGAGCCCCACATTGGGCTCTGTGCTGACAGCATGGAGCCTGGTTTGGATTTTCTCTCTCCCTCTCTTTCTGCTCCTCCTCTGCCCATGCTCACTCACATTCTCATTCTGTCTCTCTCTCTCTCTCTCTCTCTCAATCAATCAATAAACATAAAAAATGACATAAAATATACTTTACATACACATAAAATAAAGCATACAAAATTGTGTAATACTCATCTACAAGAACTAAAAACAAACCTTTTATTATGTATCAGCCTCTGGCCCATCAGGAGCTCCTGGAAGCTAAACAGGAGGCTGTAAACTACTTTTTAGAATGACTTTGCTAGGATAATTCTTACCCTTTTGTATACATAGTCATTTTCCAAACAGTATGTAATAGTTTATTCGTTTTCTGTTGCCTAAATCATAGCCACACTAAAGTTCCAGATCCTCGGAATTGTTCCCAGGTTATCTTGATAGGAGTTTGGGGGGCTTCCACCATACATGTATAGTATCATGATTTACCATCTACCATATAGGTATTCATGTTAATCATGTATGAGGTCTACTGGGTTAGCTGTCAAAGGTCATCATTACCTCCAAGTTATTGGCAAGGACATACTACCTCCTTATTGCCAGTCTGTACAATAATAAAAATGTTTGCATTTTGTAAATCCATCTAACTTTTTACAAGCTATTTTTAATTTTCAACCCAGGAGTCAGATTAAGCAAATATTTTCATGTGTTCATGGCTCTAGTAAAGCAACAGATCTTCCTTAAGTAGCAACCACTGACAACATAACTATAAACTGAGCTCCATCTAATGGATAGGCTCTCTGTTCTTCTCCATCCTAGTTATTAGGCTACTAACGATACATGTCATGATCACACATACAATTATTTCAGAACAACAGATCTCAAGGTCTATCATGAAAAAAAGGAAAATAGCGTGCTTTAAAAACAAATTATAGCTGATTCTTTTCATATGCATGTCTATTCTATAAACCGAATGAAGTTTACCTGAAGAATAATGTGTTTCATAGATTATGCAGTCTTAAAGTTCCTGAATTGTGCTCAGGGATATATGATAATGACAGGACAAACTTAACAGTGTTTTTCTGAAGAATCCTTCTATATATGTAACTGGAAGTGTTTCCCATATAAACAAGCATAAACATATTGAGGAATAGAATGCAAAATGTGCTCACATTTTCAAGATAAACCAATGAGACCAATGTGCTTTCAGCGGTACCCTGGGTAGATCTCAGGATCACAGTCCTTGAAGTGGCAAGGAGGAAGGGGTTCAAGGTATAGAGTAGCAGTAAGTTCTACCACTGTCTTTGAGTCTAGTACTAGGTGCAATTAAATGGCACATTCACATCATTATTAACTAGGTTAATTTCCAAGGGGACATGTTGTCTTTAAGTCATTTTAATTTTACACGATTAAATCCATTCTTAGGCAATATACTGTATATCTCCACATGACCTGCAGTATTCAGTTCATGTTTGCATTTGGGAGATACTAGCCAAATATTTGTTGGCTATAAGTTATTAGGTTTACTAATAACCCTGAGCTAATTTTTACAAATAAAAATCTTGTTTGTAGGCACATCTTTCTGGTACAGGTTAATGCCGGGAGCCGCACCGGCCTCTCTGGATGGCAGTCACAGCAAGGACATGGCAGTGTTTGCACAGCTCCTGCCATGAGAAACGAAAACTGGTATCTCCTTCTGCTACTACTGGCTCATGTTGGAAATGAGCCTGCTGGTATTGACCAGGCCTCATAATATTCCATATCAGACCCACATTCTGAACACAGATACCTCATAAGGAAAAGCATATTCCTGCCTTTACAAAAGAGATTTTAGATAAAAGCTCTGCAGATCATTGTCAAAAGGCTCTTCCTATGGGCCTTGCAGATCCAAGACTTAGATAATAAAGGGGGTTAAGAACACAAGAGTTACAATTGAGCCTGGCCCCGAGACAAAGAGCCTAATTTAAAGTTAAAGGTACAGATAAGGGCAAAACATAGTTACTACATATATCTTTGCTAATTGGTGAAGCACGGCAGTCCCTTCCTCAAGGCCTGCATTCCACAAACACCCTCCCTTACACTGGCAGCTGGGATGAGGATAGATAAAAGTAGCTAAAACATAAACCCAGGTGCAAAGACTGACACATTTAGGGCCCCCATGTTAGTTTCCACAAACAAACCAATTCAGAAACATTCATCCTCTTGAGAGCCAGACAGAATGACTCCTAGCTTATCTATATACAATTTAACCTGTATGTTATCCTGTTTTTCACTAAGAACATCCTGTTATTTCCTTGGTCGGGATAGTTCTGCAATTGATATCACAAAAGGCCTCCCTTTGTAGCAATTCCTTTCTCTGACTTCATGTTGTTGCTGAACCTTTCAATAAAGACACCAAAACTGACAGGCCAGAGATGCCTGCCTGGTGATCAGAAAGAATCTCGGGGCTCTCTCACTCTCTCTCTCTCGCCGGCACCGTCCATCCTTCAGGGACCCCTGGACCTGCCGGAGCAGGCCTCTGACAGGTTAATTTCTGACCTCAGCATCCTTCATATTGACATCATTCCCACAGCACTACACTGACTCTGCAAAACTCTCCACAATAATTTACATAATGTTCTGTGCTTATCATCAAAGTAAAAGACCAGATGTTCCCAGAAAGCTGAAAAGAGCTTTTAAATCTAGTCTAGTTCTCGGTACTTTTTCTGTGATTTATTCTCCATTGTAAGTTTTCCAATGTCTATTAACATTATTGATCAGAGGTACAGAACCCTGTTTTTTCCAATTTATTGTGCAACTAACAATAGTTTTAAAGAATTGCATTGTAAACCCTCCAAGCAACTAAATGAAACATGCCAGCCCACGCTCATGTTGAGCACATAAGAGAGAAACCATCAAATTCCTCACCTGCCTTTTCCTATGAAAGTGAAAATAAGTACCTGAAAAATAAAATAATGTGTTTCTGACAATATGACAGAACTGGGAGTCAGTCCTTTAATGAAAATGCACCATCAGGATGCTCACATAACTGTAGGTAAACATTTAAGTCTTGGATTTTCAAACAAGGAGGAAAATCTTCCAGAGATGGCAAAGGAATGAGAAACAAAGGGAAAGTATGGGAAATGCAAGTGGTTCGAATTTCAAGCGGATATCTGTGCTCCACCAGCTCCACTGAACTGTCCAAACAAAGGTACCTTAAGCCAATATATCAAAAACTGAACTCATGAACGTTTCCCCACCAAACTGCATCCTTTTCCAGTGTGTCTTATCTCCGTGAATGGCAGCCTCATATGTCCAATTCTACAAGACAGAGATGTAGGAGCAACCCTGATACTCTCTTATCCCTCTTCCCCCATATCTAATATACGACCAGGTCCTTTTGATTTTACCTTCTAAATATCTTTAATATCTGTCCACCTTTTCCCATCACCATGTCCACTGACACGGCTTAAGGCATCTAGCATACCATCATCTCCTGTCGGGATTATAGCAGTAGCCACCTAAATACTTTCACGTACCCATTCTCTGCATCCCACTGCATCAATCTGTATCCAGCAGCTAGAGCAATCTTTTTAAAATGTAAATCTAATTGGGGCACCTGGGTGGCTCAGTCAGTTGAGCATCAGACTCTTGATTTCAGCTCAGGTCATGATCCCGAGGTTCAGGGATTGAGCGTTGAGTGCGGCTCTTCCCTGGGCATGGAGCCTGCTTAAGATTCTCTCTCCCTTGGCCTCTGCAAGGAGTTCCTGGCCTTTCTTAAGCTGTGGCTTTAGCGATTATGTAATTTTCAGAGGCTCTATGGTACCACTATGGCCTGCTTGGTTTATCTCTGCTGCTGGGGCTGCTCCTGGGGTTGTTATTGCTTGAAGGGTGTTACTGCTTGAAGGCTGGGTTGCCTGGTGCTGGTAGGTCGAAGAGAACATCTCCACCCAAAAAGAACATATTGGCTTCCTGTGCCATGCTCCTTATTGGGTTAGAGTCCCCTTTACCGGTGTGTTTACTCAGTGTCTCTTAGTAAGAGAGAAGAGTCTCAGTCCCACAGAGATGGAGAGGCTTCCTGAGTCAGCCACTAGCTGTGGTGGAATCTCTTTTGTCCATATCTCCAGATGCCTTCCGTCTCTCAGTAGGGGAGGAAGTCTCCAGTGCAAGCAGAGTAAGAGTGTCTCCCTACCTGGGTCCCTGTGGCAAGATCCACCCAGCCCTGATGACTCTTGGTAGGGGAGGGTACCTAGGCCAGATCTTTTCTTGGGGGATTCCCCTTGCTTGGGCACCTACGCATTTTATATCTCTGGATGAAGAAGCAGGAAGGTCTCTGGCCCAAAAGGGAAAAACCATGCTTTCTTTGGCCCTTTATGGTCAACCTAGCTCCCTGGTGATCTCCTTTGCCTGGACTCCCATGCTCACCTGGCAGGATTCCCATTTCATCCAGGGGAGGATTGAGCCTCCTTCTATGCCTTTTGTTGGTAGATTGGAGTTTAGAAAATGTTGGTCCTGGGTTGTCTTCTGTTGGGCGGGGTGCAGTGAGACACCTTGCTGGTAACTATTCCTTCAGTTCTGAGGTTCCTAACCAGTTCACTTTCCTCTTTGCACCTGTCACTGTTCTCCTTTTGTTATCAGGTTGGACTATGCCAGGAAGAGCAGGGAGAAATGAATTTGTGCCACCTGAACCAGAAGTCTAGGTACCTTTTAGAACACATGGAATGTAGTTACAATAATTGTTTTAATGTCCTCGTTTCCTAATTCTATCATCTTGTCAGTTTTGCTCAGTTTCAGTTGGTTGATCCCCCCACACACACACCCCTCATTATGGGTTGTCTTATCCTGCTGCTCTTTCTATGCTTGGTAATCTTTGATTGTATGTCAGCCACTGTTAATTATCTTGTGCAGTACTGTAGATTTTTGTATTCAAATATCCTTGACCTCTGTTTGGGGATACAGATAAAACCATTTGAAAAGAGATTGGTCTTTTTCAGTTTTGTTTTAAGATTTGTTAGATGGAGCCAGAAGCACGGTTGAAGGATAATTTCCCACTGCTGAGGCAAGATCCTTCTGTGTACTTTAACCAATAACCCATGAATGATGTGGTTTTCCAGTCTGGCTGATTGGAACAGACACTATTCCCAGAGCTCTGTAGGAGAGCTGGGTACTATTCCTTGCCATTTTCTCAGATGATTCTTTCCTTGGCCTCATTAATCTTAAAGATTAATGCTTTGCTGAATACTCCAGGGGGACCCTCTGTTCCACAATTTGTGGGCTCCTTGGTCTCCCAGTAACCTCAACTTTGTGTCATCAACTCAGGTAGTCTGCTGGGCTTTCTCTGGGTCTCCCTCCATGTCCTATAGTCCGAAATATTTCTCAAGTCAGCAAGGAAAGGCAACCTTCTGCTTCTCCTTGTTTCTTTCTTTCAAGGATCTCTCAAGGATCACGGTCTTCTGGTGCCTGATAAAGTGTCTTTAAAAACATTGCTTCATATATCTTGTGTCTAATTTTCATTATTTCAGTAAGATGGGTTAACATGAGCCTTCTTATTCCATCTTGTCTGGAAGCAGAAGTATTCACGTTCATTTTTGCAAGACAGTTTACGATATTTTCCATGGGTAGAGATTTCTACTGATAAAATTGATAATTTTTTTCCCTTCAGAATAATGTTCTCTAGTTTGCATAGTTTTGATAAGAGTTGAGCTGGTATTCTTATCTTTGTTCTTTATAGATAATGCCTTCTTTCTCCCATTGGCTGCTTTTCAGATTTTTCTTTTTATTCCTTGCTTTTTAACAATTTGATTATGGTAAGCTTGTGTGTGTTGTGTGTGTGTATGTGTGCACATGTGTTGTGTGTGTGCATTTTAAAAGATATTTTTTAGAGCGATTTTAGGTTTACAGTCCCTACAATGCATATCCTCTCCCATTACTAACTTCCCCCAGCAGAGTGATACATTTGTTATAATTAATGAACCTACATGGACACATTACAATCACCCAAAGTCCATAGTTTACAATATGGTTCACTCTTGGTGTTATATATTCTGAGTTTGGACAAAACGATATGTATTCGTCAGTATAGTGTTGCAGGATTTTCTACGTCAAATACCCAGGGTTCATTGTCTTGCTGCTTCAAAGAGTGAAGAGGTGGGCACCAAAGGAGCAGCAAACAAAAGTTTATTAGTGTAGAAGATCAGAAAGGAAGAACAGTATGCAAGCTCTCCTTACAGAGAAGGGATGCCCGAAAGTGAATGCCTGCGACTATAGGCAAGAGTCCTTGTTTTATAAAGTTATGGTCCACACCCCTTTCATTTCCCCCTTGATCCTTCTCAGGTTCTACCCCTACTGGCTGGATNCGGAGTTAAGCCAGACTATGGCCATACTGTCCCTCCTGCAACATGAGTTTTATGGTTTACCTATTTTACTCAGGTATTTTGATTATCAAACTCCTAAAAGGAACCTGAGGCAGATTAGGTGAGGTCTGTTACATTCTTGAGAGGAACCTTATACCCAAGGGCATTGGCTGTGGTAAGACCTCTGAGCATTGTTCCAAAATATGTGTTTTTCCCCCACCCAGGGACAGGTGGACAGGTCTTAACCTTTCGCTTTCTGCCTATTTTAGCCTATTTTTTTTCCTATCATAATAGTATCATACACAGTACTTTAAATCCTCTGTATTTTGCCCATTCATCCTTGCCAGGTGTTGGTAGGGGAGCAAGACTTCTTTCATTTAGTAATATGCATTTGACCTTGATGTGGTTTTCTTTATATATATTCTAGTTGAGGTTCTTGGAGTTGTATTCTCAGTTTTTCTAACCCCACATGCATTTTCGTTTCCTTGGATGAACTTGTCTCCAACTCTCACCCAAAGTGACCTAACCTCTTCCAGCTATTGGTATCTAGATTGGAAATGCTACCTAGCCAGATTAGTATTGTATTATATACAGAAGGGCATCCAATAAAATGTAAAAACTTAATTGCTCATGAAAAGGTCTCATAAGGCAAAACCAACATTTGGAAAATGGGGCAGGAGAAAAGGAATGTAACCAACATTACATATTTAGGTCATGTCAGATATTGTGTCACATGTATCACACGCATTCTATCATTTAGTTCTCATGACAATCTTAGGAGATAGGGAGTATAATTTTTTCACATCTCATCAATTGAGAGAATTATGGTTTGGGGAGTTAAGTACTACCTGATGTGGGAAACAAAGGCAGAAAGAAATGTAGATAAAATTAAATTTTCTTATAACTTGTAGCCCATTGACAAATACTTGAGATAGGCAGAGAGCTACAGGATTCCAGGAAAGGAACTCCCAATTGTTTTAATGTTAAGGTTTTCTAGAGAGAAAAACCACCTTAGCTTGACAATAGCAAAGCATCCAGGATCCTCGGAGTCTTCTCTAGCATATGAGAGTCCTTTTGGAAAAGTCCCATTGCCTTTACCTCCCCCAACTCCCAGGTATGTAATCAGTAACCCCTCACGCTTATAATGTAGCTCTTCCTGACCAATGGTCCGGTCTCCATGCTTTAATAAAACCAGTTTTTTTGCACCAAAGATGTCCCAAGAATTTTTTCTTGGCTGTTGGCTCTGAACCTCAAAATTTTCAACATCACTACCTCATAAATTTAGAGGCCAAGTTTTGAATCTAGAGATATCGGATTTCAAAGTCCATGTGCTTTTTCTCTAAGTGAGACTAACAAACAAATTCCTATGTTTGGAAAGGGCATTGGCCCTTGAGAAAAAAAAAGTCTGTCGGACAATATAATGGCCTTCTCATATCTAAGACTTTAATATTTCTGTTGTGATTAGTCTTGCCAAACCTGAGAATTATATTTTTGCAATGTTTTTATGGAATCAATACTTACTTTGTTTTGCATTTCAATGGTTTAGAAACATATGTAGACATTTTAAAGAATTCTATAATAAACATCTGTTCCCGCCCTCCTCCACCCCCCAACAAGATCAACCATAGTACAAAATGTTCAGATAACCTGTTATAGGCATTTGCTTACAAAATTGTTGGAAAACCTAGAAAGACAACCTATGGCTGCCTCCACAGAAAGAGGTTCCAGAAGATCTTAAAACTGATGACACAGATGTTTCTACCTTTGCTAAAATCAGAAACTAGCCTCTGGGATTATTGAATTCAAGGATACACTATTACAACTCTGATACAGGAAATAGGACACCATTGACAATACTGCCACACCTCCATCTCAGCACCCTAGAGACTGAAAATAGACCCGGGAGTATAGAGTGCTAGGTCATAGCATCTACTGAAAATCAGCATAGCCTAAGGGTTAAGAGCCTGTCCAAGAGCTCTGTCACTGAAAACAAATCTGGTTTCTACCACTTACTATTTCTCTAATCCTTTACTTCCTTGTACCCCAGTTTTCTAATCTACAATTTGGGGATAATATTAGCTCCTAGGATTAACAAATATAGGATAAGTGTCTATCACTAAGGTTTTGATTGCCTAGAAATCCATTTAAAAGACATCCATCTTGAATAAACACATTGCCAGCTACACAAAACAGCTACTGTTATGGAATCTGGTCTGGATCACCTGGCAGAAGAACCAAGGAGCGCTCGGAGATCTTGGAAGGCAGGAGGTTTATTTTATACCAGTGGGCTCAGAGGAGATCATTCTCCAGAGGTCTGAACCGAGAGCATCAGCAGAGGGAACAATTTAGTCTGTTACTTCCACATTTCTCATGAACGCCAGGGACAAGCAGGGTGGGAAGAAGAACCCGGAAGGGCGAGTCTTTGATCAGGGACAGGTATTTCCTTATTCCTTCTGTTGGCCACCTTATGACAGATTTTTCCCTATCACTACTAGTGAAACAGCCAGATAGAGAAAATTCAGCCACTCCCACCCATAAGTTCCCTCTTTCAGAACACACCCAGTAATTTTGATAATTGATTACTGGACTTCTCTGATTCTCCCTTCCCACATCCTAATTCCCTATGTTATCCCTTAAATTAGCCAATAAAGCATGAACCTCCAAAACCCTAGAGATCCCGCCCTTGAACCCCAATAAATTCAGAGCCCTAGGCCTGTTCTCTTGCTTTCTCTCCGTCTCTTTCTCTACAACCTCACTGTGCGGTTCTCAGGTGTGCCATGTATCCCCCCCCCCAAACAAAGAAATAGATCTTACTCTTCAAAGTTCCCTGAGGAGGACGTCCTAAAATTACGATAAGAACCACAGTGGCCAGTCCAGCCACATTAGCCCCGGTGGGAGAAATATATGTGAAAATTCCCTGTGAGTAATGTGGGCTAGTACTTCAGGGCATCCTAGTCAACAGCGTCACTACCAAAAGGCTGTGCCTGACACAAGATAATAATACATATTTTTAAAACTTAATTAAATCTTATATAGGTTTATTTTTTTCTTTTTTTTATATAGGTTTATTTTTCATTTGTCATATCTAAGTAAGGAATTTTTAAAAGCTCAATATTTTTTTCTTATTGATGAGGGAGCATAAGGCAAGCTGAGAGCAAAGCACAAGCTAGCACCCCCCCCACCCAGTGGGGTACGTATGATATTCTGTGGGCACTCCTTGCTGCCCAAGGACAGAGGAAAGGGAAAAACAGATAGTTAACTGATAGAGATCACAGACCAGCAGGACCTGAGTCTCTATCAGTTTACAAAAGTCTTGGTAAGTTACAAGAAAAAGGCAATCTTATCAACAGCCTAATCTCCAGAAACCTATAGACTCCATTTCACTCTCCCCTCCATAGTGACATAGGGAACAAAGGCAACAAGGAAGTGGCAAGTAAAGTTAAGTTTCTTTATAAACTGCAGTCCATTGACAAATACTTGAGGCAAATACAAAGTATAACATTTCTCCAGGAACTCCCTACTGTCGTAATATTAATGCCTTACCTAGAGGGAAAATAACCTTAGCCTGACAATAACAAGGCCTCCAGTCTTATGAGCCCTCTTTAGTAGATAAAAGTCCTTCTGGAGGCCTCCGTTTTGTCCTTACCTCCCTCAACTCCATAATATATAACCAGTCACTCTTCACAACCCCAGAGCAGCAATTTCTGCCCAGGGATCTGGTCCCCTGGCTTTAGTAAAATCACCCTTTTGCACCAAAGACCTCTCAAGATAGCTTTCTTGGCCATCAGCTCTGCTGGACCCCCTGCCATTCCAAAACCCCATCATTGTCAGTAGAGCAAATGGATTGAAAGCACAAGCTTTGAGGTTTAACTCACCTGGGTCTCCATATCAGCTCTGCTTCTTACTAGCTCTGTGGTCTTAAACAAGGCTCTTAAACTTTGAGTCCAGGATACCTGATCTGTAAAAAGGAAATAATAATAGCACTTGAATCTAAAGTCTTTAGTGCAGGGTCTCATTGATCAGAAGAATATAATAAATGTTAACATCTAAAGTTATTGTTTGGTTAGAAACAGAATAGAAATATTTTGCTTTGGATTTTAAAAACCACAAAAACTGTCTTAAATAGTATCCTTAGGTAAAGATCCAGAAAGTCCTAGGAGTTTGACTGCAATGTGTAATAGGGGTATCTAGTATTCAGTTTAACAAAACACCAAATGTTCTTGCAATGACAAAGTCTGCATATAATTTTTTTTCACCAATTATCCTTGAGGTACACAAAATGTGACATGTTTCTACAAGAAAAAACCCAAGAGATGGGATTAGGATTAGAAAACCCTGTAAATTAAGTCCTGGACCCTAAACCCAGACTCCATTAGAAAAAAACCTCTTATAACATCTCTCAATCTAATAGATGTGATTAGCACTCCTGACCCAAAAATCACATATTTCAAATCTTTAAATAACTCAAATGGTACAGAAGGAAAGAAGCTAAACCATATGTGATTTTCTGATAGGTTTATGCCTAATGAGAAATTAAAGAGGAGACAATGTTTTCAATATGTTTAGAACTTATCTTAAAATAATTCCAAGCGCTA
>NW_027528861.1:281529-287311 GCF_008692635.1 Crocuta crocuta | reverse complement strand
AGGGGCCAGTCCAGCCACATTAGCCCCGGTGGGAGAAATATATGTGAAAATTCCCTGTGAGTAATGTGGGCTAGTACTTCAGGGCATCCTAGTCAACAGCGTCACTACCAAAAGGCTGTGCCTGACACAAGATAATAATACATATTTTTAAAACTTAATTAAATCTTATATAGGTTTATTTTTTTCTTTTTTTTATATAGGTTTATTTTTCATTTGTCATATCTAAGTAAGGAATTTTTAAAAGCTCAATATTTTTTTCTTATTGATGAGGGAGCATAAGGCAAGCTGAGAGCAAAGCACAAGCTAGCACCCCCCCCACCCAGTGGGGTACGTATGATATTCTGTGGGCACTCCTTGCTGCCCAAGGACAGAGGAAAGGGAAAAACAGATAGTTAACTGATAGAGATCACAGACCAGCAGGACCTGAGTCTCTATCAGTTTACAAAAGTCTTGGTAAGTTACAAGAAAAAGGCAATCTTATCAACAGCCTAATCTCCAGAAACCTATAGACTCCATTTCACTCTCCCCTCCATAGTGACATAGGGAACAAAGGCAACAAGGAAGTGGCAAGTAAAGTTAAGTTTCTTTATAAACTGCAGTCCATTGACAAATACTTGAGGCAAATACAAAGTATAACATTTCTCCAGGAACTCCCTACTGTCGTAATATTAATGCCTTACCTAGAGGGAAAATAACCTTAGCCTGACAATAACAAGGCCTCCAGTCTTATGAGCCCTCTTTAGTAGATAAAAGTCCTTCTGGAGGCCTCCGTTTTGTCCTTACCTCCCTCAACTCCATAATATATAACCAGTCACTCTTCACAACCCCAGAGCAGCAATTTCTGCCCAGGGATCTGGTCCCCTGGCTTTAGTAAAATCACCCTTTTGCACCAAAGACCTCTCAAGATAGCTTTCTTGGCCATCAGCTCTGCTGGACCCCCTGCCATTCCAAAACCCCATCATTGTCAGTAGAGCAAATGGATTGAAAGCACAAGCTTTGAGGTTTAACTCACCTGGGTCTCCATATCAGCTCTGCTTCTTACTAGCTCTGTGGTCTTAAACAAGGCTCTTAAACTTTGAGTCCAGGATACCTGATCTGTAAAAAGGAAATAATAATAGCACTTGAATCTAAAGTCTTTAGTGCAGGGTCTCATTGATCAGAAGAATATAATAAATGTTAACATCTAAAGTTATTGTTTGGTTAGAAACAGAATAGAAATATTTTGCTTTGGATTTTAAAAACCACAAAAACTGTCTTAAATAGTATCCTTAGGTAAAGATCCAGAAAGTCCTAGGAGTTTGACTGCAATGTGTAATAGGGGTATCTAGTATTCAGTTTAACAAAACACCAAATGTTCTTGCAATGACAAAGTCTGCATATAATTTTTTTTCACCAATTATCCTTGAGGTACACAAAATGTGACATGTTTCTACAAGAAAAAACCCAAGAGATGGGATTAGGATTAGAAAACCCTGTAAATTAAGTCCTGGACCCTAAACCCAGACTCCATTAGAAAAAAACCTCTTATAACATCTCTCAATCTAATAGATGTGATTAGCACTCCTGACCCAAAAATCACATATTTCAAATCTTTAAATAACTCAAATGGTACAGAAGGAAAGAAGCTAAACCATATGTGATTTTCTGATAGGTTTATGCCTAATGAGAAATNCCAAGCGCTAAGGTTTTATGTGTTTTTCAAACTGCCCATTTTTCCTCACAAAGTATATGCTTTTGTTACTTTAAAATTTTCCTTTGAACAGACCCAAAATTTAAAAATTTTAATAGTGTGCTGTTATTTCTTCTGTGTATTTATCTTCAATGCTGCATCTCCCACTTTTCTAACTGAGGTCATGCTATTCCCATTAACTATAGCTTACATAGATGCGTACCCAAGATATTGGGAATAGAGTATAAAACTAGAAAAAATTTATCTTTCTTCCTTTAAATTGTACCTTAAACTTCCACCTGGTCTGTGAAGTTTAACCATAAAAAGTCACTATTCCTTGATATCTTCTCAAAAAAATGGAGTTATTAACTATAGTGACTCTTTAGCATTATAACATTTAAATCATTTGGAATTATTATTTATCCTTCCCCCCTGGACTTTCTTATTCACATTCTAAGGTAAAGCCCCAATTGTGTCTGTATAACATGAAGTATTATATCAATGCTCAATTTTCCCATCTAGAATGGCTAAAGCCTTGACATTTTAGGACCACTGTATAAATCAGTTTGGAGTTGAAAGCAACAGAAACCAAATGAATGACTTCAGTCAAAAAAGTTTGAGAAAATAATGAATAGTTTACAGGATCACAAAAGAAAAGATGAAGTAACAGGCTTAGAAAATAAACAACAATGTGGCTGTAATCACAGACCAATTCTACCATGGAGCTTGTGTACTGAAGACACCACGGTCACTGCCATTGAACATCAAAGCTTGCGTTGATGCTGGTACCACTCTTGCCAATGCCCCCGGAAACAGTTTTTTGCTATCGTTACCATCAACATCGATTTTCCATTCTTTGTTGTATTTATGTCCCTAGTTCCAGATTCTAAATTCTAGGAAGAGGCATCTAGTTGGCAGAGCTGGTCTCCCATTAAGGTGTGGAATCCCTCAAACGTAGAATATTCAGGTGCTGGGGAGCCAAAAGTTAACCACAACAACCAAGATCTCATAAGTAAATAGATGTATGTTTTCATGTGTCATTTCTATTCTCAACATTGACGTAATACATGAAATCGCCAACACATAAAAGGGGTAGAAATTTAAAGAGAAGATCTCCTTAAATTAGTAGAATAGGAATGAGGAAAATAGGTCTCTGGGCCTTCTGTAAAAAGGGACTAGTTCTCCTTTGGGAAACTGCTCTACCTCATCACTTCTGATCTTAAGAGAATCTGGGGTACCATCTGTCAAGAGTATAAAGTAGGTAGATTATATGCCTGGTCTCTTACCTAAAGTGATATACAACTCCTGAATGATTTCACTAGGAATTACATCAAGCCATTTATAATATTTCAGTCAGTAGTTAGTATATACTAGATTCTATGTCCATAACCTACCTTGGCCCTATTCCTCTAATAAATGAAGGAACTGACTTGTGCTTGAAAGCCTTTTGGAGCAAGCTGTTCTAATGCCAGGAAAAACTGGAGGGCAAGTGGGAACATAGTGGCAGAAATCAGTAATTTCACCAATATGTTAAAGGGTAAGGGTACCCATTGACTTGGTGGACAGGTGATTGACTAGAGATTGCATTAGGTGAATATGATCCAGAGTAACACTGTAAATCCTTTAATGATACTTCCTTTATTTTTCACTTTCTTCATGGTTGTTCTAGGGCTTGAAATATGCACTTTAGAAAATCTAGTTCAGGTTCATATTAAGTCCAGTGATATAAAAATGTAACTCCTATATGACTATTCCTTTCTTCCCTTTATATTAATGTATATAAAAACCTGTTTATTATAAACTCAACACATTACTATAATTATTTCTTTTATTTTAAATCTTTTAGAGAACCTAGATGTTTATACAGTTTGTTATACTAACTGTATTAACCATTTTTTAAAGTTTATTTATTTTAAGAGCGAGAATAAGTTGGTGAGGGGCAGAGAGAGAGGAAGAGAGAGAATCCCAAGCAGGCTCAATGCTTAGTGCAGTATCTGATGTGGGGCTCAATCCCATGACTGTGAGATCATGACCTGAGCCAAAATCAAGAGCCAGATGCTCACCAGACTGAGCCACCCGGGCACCCCTATATTAACCATTTCTTAAATAATTTTTTGCACTAAATTAATATGTAGTAACCTAAAGAGATTTTTTTTTCCTGTTTGTAGATTCAGAATACTGACTTAAAAGGTCCATTAGACAAAAATTGAGAAATATCTGATAATGTGTCACAACACTAGTGCTTTGTTGAATAAAATTGCTTTCTAAAATTGCTTTGCTATAAATATTTCAATTTCTCACAATTGTATTTTAACCAAACTTAGTGCTAAAAGAATCCCCATTTGAGAAGTTCCTGGCTGGCTCAGTCAGTAGAGCATGGAACTCTTGATCTCAGAGTCATGAGTTCAAGTCCCATGTTGAGTGTGGAGTCTACTTAAAAAGAAAATTCTCATCTGTAACTCATATGAAGCTTTCTGAGTAATTGAAACCCAAGGGCAAAAAGTCAATGGGGTTTTCTATACCTATCCTTCCCTGCAGTTATACACCCTTGAAAAGGTTTAACCTAAGACTGTAGTCTTCTGTTTTTTGTTTGTTTGTTTGTTTCATATTAGGCTAATACTTGTAGTGAACTTAGTGGGTTTTATTAGGAGTAGTCCAAAAATTAAAAGATAAGCAGAGTCTCCAATACTCATGATCTATAAGGCCTTTCAATTAGAATTTCTCATGCAGAAAGCTCTCTCTAATTAAAAAATGTCAGAATGGATGATGCAAAAGTGTGTTCTCTCCAGGGTTTATTCTTTCAATTGGCTGTGTTTATACCTCAAATTCCTAGCTTACAGCACTTCAGAACAGACATGGGGGAAGTGACATAAAGAGCTCACATAGAACATAGATTCTGTTTGCTTAAATAGGTCTCCAATTTTATCTTCACAAATATTATATTAAACAAGTGGGGAAAAAAAAAAGGTAGTTGTGCAAGAGAACACAGTATTTATCCATGACGTTAAAAGTCAAAATAATGGCTACCCTCGGGAAGGGCTAGTGAAAGGAAGAGGTCATGGAAGTGAATTCTGCAGTGCTGGCAATATTTTATTTCTCCTGTATGCTAGTTATCCAGGTATGTTCAGCTTATGGCTAGTCAGTTGTGATTTATGTGTGTTATCATATCCTATAATTCAGAAAAACATACAGAAGAAATATTCTTTAATTTGAAGATATTTTCCCTTACATTGTCATACATAACACTACTTATTATCAATGACTAAAAAGGAAGAGATCGTCTATTGGAAGAATCTATCTATCCATCCATCCATCCATTCATCTTGTCAGCCTAGTATTGGTTTCTTTCATAGAACTAAAGCAAACCTGACTATGTAAAATGATGTTTATTTAAAGTAACATGGCAAATTTTAAAAAATCATAAAGGAAAATATGTTCATATAATAGCACAACATGCATTGGAAGTGGACATGCATTGGAAGTGGAAAAATTAACTCATTGTTTGAGTATCCTAAGAGCATCAGCAAAAGCATTCTTAGTGACTGGATGTATGTGGAGGTTTCTACACCATTTGACCTTATCTGAGGTATGACTGAACTAGAGAGAGAACTTACAATCACAGTAATAAAGGTCTATTTACTTCAGTTCCTTTTACATAATACATCATATATGACTATCATGAAAAGTTTATAAAGCAGAACAAAAGGCAATAAATAGTTTGAAGAGACAGAACAAGCACCAGAATCACACTCAGATATATGAAGGGTGATGGAATTATCAGAATGAGAATTAAAAACCAAAGTTCGATTAAGGGGTCTCATGGATAAAGAGACCACATGAAAGATCAGGTGGCAATGCAAACAGAGAAATGGAAGTTATAAGAAAGAAAAATGAAATGATAGAGATTAAAAAAACAGAAATGAAGACTGCCTTTGATGGACTCATTAGTAGACTGGCCATGGCTGAGAAAAGAATCCCTGAACTTGAGGAAGGTCAATCAAATGATACAAAAATAGAAAAAAAAAAAAAAAAAAAACACGAAAAAAACAGAACCCAGATTCTTAGAGGCAGAAAACAGATTGGTAGTGGCCACACGGGAGGAGGGGCAGGGGG
>NW_027528861.1:265109-281363 GCF_008692635.1 Crocuta crocuta | reverse complement strand
CACAGAACTGAAAGGCAACCACAAAAGAACAAAAGGTGTAACATACACAGGATGGAAATACCAGAAGGAGAAGAGAGAAAAAATAGAAGAAATATTTCTAGCAACATGACCAGGAATTTCCCAAATGAATGTCAGACACCATACCACAGTTACAAGAAGCTCAGAGAACACTAAAAGGAACAAAGCCCAGGAATATCACATCCAAACTGCAGAAAATAAAAGATAAAGAAAAAAAACTTAAAAGAAGCCAGAGGTTAAAATGGTAATAATTTATTTATAGAGGAGCAAAGAACATCTGACTTCTCAAAACCATGCACACCATGTTGGGAGCCATTCTCAACCCACTAGTCAAGAAAACTCCTTGTGAGGTTAAGGTAAATCCGCATGGCCTCTTGCCATCAGATGATGACTGATATCCACCCCCACTCTATTTCTGCTTGAGCACAACCCCCAAGGTACCTTGTTAATTGGTTTAGGAAGTGACTTGTCCCATTATTCCGGTCCTGGTATGATGATTGCACTTTGTGAAGGACCTTATTGTGGGAACTTCTCTTATGATTTTGGGAACAGACACCATGTATCCAACAGGTCCTGTTTCCCTCCATACTTTCCCTTGAGCCATGAACAGGCTAGTGACCCTTACTCATAAAAGATGGACCTTTACACATACAATTCTGTTTCTACTGTTACGTTAGTCCAAGAGGTTCATACAGCTCAACATGTAAATCAGCTAACCAAAAATGTTTCTCATGCCCTAGCTATTCAAGAAAGCATAGACAAAAAACTAGACACAAAGGTAAATGCACTCGAAGAGGCTATTCTATGTATTGGAAATGAGCTAAACTCTTTAAAGGTACAGTTGGCTCTCCGGTGCTAATCATTCTATGAAGCCAGTGTTACTCTAACACCAAAACTGGAAACCTGCAGACCAATAGTTCTCATGAACATAGATGCCCAAAAAACAAAAACAAAAACAAAAAAAAACAACAACAAAAACAAATGAAGTTTGATCTAATTGCATATGATGTATAAAAAGAATTAGACACTACAACCAAGTGAATTTATCCCGGGTGTGCAAGGCTGGTTTAATGTTTAAAAATCAATTAATGTAATCAATCATATTAACAGGCTAAAGGGAAAAAAATCATGTATCAATACATACAGAAAAAGCATTAGATAAAAATCCAATATTTGTCTAGGATTCAAAACTCTCAGCAAACTAAGAATAGAAGGGAACTTCCTCAACATGATTAAAAAAAAAAACAAAAACCAAGGAACCTACTCTAACAGCACATGTAATTGTGAGAAACTGTCACACTTCCCACTAAGATCAGGAACAAAAACAAGAATGTCCTGGGGTGCCTAAGTGGCTCAGTCAGTTAAGCATCTGACTCNCAGTTACAAGAAGCTCAGAGAACACTAAAAGGAACAAAGCCCAGGAATATCACATCCAAACTGCAGAAAATAAAAGATAAAGAAAAAAAACTTAAAAGAAGCCAGAGGTTAAAATGGTAATAATTTATTTATAGAGGAGCAAAGAACATCTGACTTCTCAAAACCATGCACACCATGTTGGGAGCCATTCTCAACCCACTAGTCAAGAAAACTCCTTGTGAGGTTAAGGTAAATCCGCATGGCCTCTTGCCATCAGATGATGACTGATATCCACCCCCACTCTATTTCTGCTTGAGCACAACCCCCAAGGTACCTTGTTAATTGGTTTAGGAAGTGACTTGTCCCATTATTCCGGTCCTGGTATGATGATTGCACTTTGTGAAGGACCTTATTGTGGGAACTTCTCTTATGATTTTGGGAACAGACACCATGTATCCAACAGGTCCTGTTTCCCTCCATACTTTCCCTTGAGCCATGAACAGGCTAGTGACCCTTACTCATAAAAGATGGACCTTTACACATACAATTCTGTTTCTACTGTTACGTTAGTCCAAGAGGTTCATACAGCTCAACATGTAAATCAGCTAACCAAAAATGTTTCTCATGCCCTAGCTATTCAAGAAAGCATAGACAAAAAACTAGACACAAAGGTAAATGCACTCGAAGAGGCTATTCTATGTATTGGAAATGAGCTAAACTCTTTAAAGGTACAGTTGGCTCTCCGGTGCTAATCATTCTATGAAGCCAGTGTTACTCTAACACCAAAACTGGAAACCTGCAGACCAATAGTTCTCATGAACATAGATGCCCAAAAAACAAAAACAAAAACAAAAAAAAACAACAACAAAAACAAATGAAGTTTGATCTAATTGCATATGATGTATAAAAAGAATTAGACACNTGGAAATGAGCTAAACTCTTTAAAGGTACAGTTGGCTCTCCGGTGCTAATCATTCTATGAAGCCAGTGTTACTCTAACACCAAAACTGGAAACCTGCAGACCAATAGTTCTCATGAACATAGATGCCCAAAAAACAAAAACAAAAACAAAAAAAAACAACAACAAAAACAAATGAAGTTTGATCTAATTGCATATGATGTATAAAAAGAATTAGACACTACAACCAAGTGAATTTATCCCGGGTGTGCAAGGCTGGTTTAATGTTTAAAAATCAATTAATGTAATCAATCATATTAACAGGCTAAAGGGAAAAAAATCATGTATCAATACATACAGAAAAAGCATTAGATAAAAATCCAATATTTGTCTAGGATTCAAAACTCTCAGCAAACTAAGAATAGAAGGGAACTTCCTCAACATGATTAAAAAAAAAAACAAAAACCAAGGAACCTACTCTAACAGCACATGTAATTGTGAGAAACTGTCACACTTCCCACTAAGATCAGGAACAAAAACAAGAATGTCCTGGGGTGCCTAAGTGGCTCAGTCAGTTAAGCATCTGACTCTTGATTTCAGCTCATGTTATGATCTCATGGTCAGGAGCCTGAGCCCCGCATTGGACTTTGCACTCACAATGTGGAGCCTACTTGAGATTCTCGCTCTTTCCCTTGCTCTCTGCCCCTCCCCTGCTCACGCACATGCGCTCTCTTTAAAAAATAAACTTAAAAAAAAAAAAAAAACCAAGAATGTCCCTTCTCTTCATTCACGTTCAACATCATACTGAAAGTTCTAACTAATGAAATAGAAAATTAAGTTTATAGTGATTAGGAAAGATGAAATAAAACTGTCTGTATTTATAGCTGAAGTTATAACTGATTGATCACAAGTACTGATGACAACCTAGGACTGGTATCTGAAATGGGGTAAGTCTGTGAAATTAAGCCCTTAACTTGTGGGATCTAATACTAACTCCAGGTAAGTAGGGTCTGAGTTGAATTGAATTATAGGACACTCAGCTATTGTTAGAGATTTGGAGAAGTAATGTTCGAAGAATACCACATATTTGGTGTCAAAAGTGTTGTAAGTAAAAGCACTATAAAGTCCAAGCAGGTTTTTTGTGGATATCAACAAATTGATTCTAAAGTTTATATGAAGAGAAAAAAAACAAAAAACAAACAAACAAAAAAAACAGAATTGCTAACACAATATCAAAGGAAAACAAACTTGGAGAAATGATACTACTAGACTTCATGACTTTCTAGAAAGCTACAGTAATTAAGGCAATGGGGTACTTGTGAAGGAATGGACAGATCAGTGGAACAGAATAGAAAGCCTAGAATTAGACCTACATACATATGGTCAACTATTTTTGTCTAAACAGCAAAGTCAATACAATGAAACAATGATAATCTTTTCAACAAATGGTACAGGCATAACTGAACACCCACATGAAAAAAAATGAATCTAGACATAGACCTCATACATTAGCAAAACTTAACTTATAGTTTATCATAGATCTAAATGTAAAATGCAAAACTATAAAACTTATAGAAGATAAAGAGAAAACCTAGATGATCTTGACTATTGGCAGTGGGTTTTTAGGTACAACACCAAAGGTATGATCCATGAAAGCAATAACTGCTAAACTGGACTTCATTAAAATTTAAAACTTCTTTGAATGACACTGTCAAGAGAATGAGATCACANGAAATGGAAATCAGAAGCCACAGGGTGACAGAATTTCCAAAAAAAAACATATCTGAAAAATGACTATTACCCAAAATACATAAAGAACTCTTAAAACTTAGCAAGAAAAAAAAAAAAAAAGCTGATTCAAAAATGCACAAGAGGGGGCGCCTGGGTGGCTTAGTCGGTTAAGCGTCCGACTTTCGCTTAGGTCATGATCTCGCGGTTCGTGGGTTCGAGCCCCGCATCGGGCTCTGTGCTGACTGCCAGCTCAGAGACTGGAGCCTGTTTCAGTCTGTGACTCCCTCTCTCTCTGACCCTCCCCTGCTCACGCTGTCTCTCTCTCTCCTAGAAATAAATATTTGAAAAAAAAAAATGCACAAGAGACCCAAACAGACACCTCACCAAAGATATGCAGAGGGCAAATAAGTAGAAGAAAAAGTAATCAGCATCGTTTGTTATGGAGGAGTTCCAAATTAAAACAAGGAGTTGCAACTATACAACTATTAAAATGGTCAAAACCCAAAACACTGACAACATCAAATGCTAGCAAGGATGTGAAGCAATAGGAACTCTCATTCACTGCTGGTGGGAAGACACAATGATACAGTCACTTTAGAAGACAGTTTGGCAGTTTCTTATACAACTAAATATACTCTTACCATATGTTCCAGCAATCACACTCCCTGGAATATACCCAAATGGTCTATAAATTTAGGTCTACACAAAAACCTACACATGCATGTTATAGCAGCTTTATTCATAACAGCCAAAAACTTGGAAGCAACCAAAACATCCTTCATTAGATAAATGGAAAATAAACTGTAATATATCAGACAATGGATTGCTATTGAGCACTAAAAGAAAATGAGCTATCAAGCTATTCAGAAGATGCATTATTTAGAAACAGGCTCTTAAAAACAAAAATTACAACAATTTAACAGTATCATTTGAATTTGTTGTAATAGCTCCCAACTGCAAAAAAAAAAAAATGAATATTTATTCATATAAAATGATTCAATTTATTTGGATGTCTCTGAATTACAGGTAAAAAATTAAAATATTCTTCAACTAGTCATCTTAGCTGGTCAAGGTAAAAAAAAAAAATCACGGCTTTTCATTTGAAAAGTGCTTTCTATTTTTCAAGGTACTTCCATATGTATTTATCTTATTTGGACTTTGACACATTCCCATAAAGTATGCAAATAAAACATTAATACTGTTATTATGTAGAGATTTCAAATGACTTTTCCAAAACATACTGCAATTTATAACAAAGTGTATATGTAACCCAAGTCTAGTGCTTTTTTTATTTAACCTTAAAACTTCCCTATAAAATCTGGTTTAGATTGCCAAATTTCAGGAAATAGAAAGTTACAAAACAAAACAAACTTCCAGATACTATCTAAATCAGAAGGACCCAAATATTTGAACTTTAAGGTATAGCCTACACTTGGATACCTCACCACACTGTTGAAGCCATGAGGTTAGATAACTTCTCCAAGGAAAATGGAAAGAGGTCAAATGTCCGAACAGAAATTTAGAAGATGCCTACCTTGTTTAACCTTGTTGACTTATCCTTTCACCTAGAAAGAAGGTGAAAGTTTGGAGTTTCTTCAGTTATTCTGAGGTATTCATGAGAAATTTCATTTTTTTGGTATTTAAATCTACCAATTCATTTAATGTAGATTCTCTTTCCTTCCTGAGCTTGGTTCTGTTTTAGGTCACTAGAGTTGACAGAATTTTTCAGGTGTTCCTAGAAGATTCTTGTCCTATGGTTATTCAGTTAAACACTTCTCTAATGATGGCTATGAAGGGACCTCACAGATGTTACCATTCAATTGACCTTAAGTAGAGAGAATAGCCTAGATCATCCAGGTGAGCCCAATGGAATCACAGGGGCCCTTAAAAACAAATTAAGCAAACAGGATACAGGCAAAAGATATGCCTCAAAGGAGAGGAGATAGAAGGTCAAAAATATTTTAATCACGAGAGGGCCTCAATCCACTGTTGCTGGCACTGAAGGAGACCAAGAGCTGGACAATGTCAAGGCCTCAAAAACCTGAGAATGACTGCCAGCCAACAGCTAGCAAGGAAAGGAGAACCTTAGTCTTCTTCCAGTTGCTGAAATTCAGCCATCAAGCTGAATGAGCCTAATGCATTCTCCCCTAGAGCCTCCAGAAATGAATACAGCATGTCTGGCTCCTTCATTTCAGCCTGGAGTCTTTAAGCAGAGGAACCACTTTATCCATGCTGTACCTGGACTTCTGGCCTACAGAAGTGTGAGTTAATGAATTTTTTTATTTAAAACCCTGAAGTTTGTAGTGCGGTGGAAGCAATCAAACACTAATAGAGCTGAAATTCTGTAGTGAGAAAAAGCCCTCCATATTTTCCCATGCACTAAACTCCTCTGCTTTCTCTGACCCCTCCAAGAGCAGAAAAATTCTTGTTTCATGCAGTTGTAATCTAAAATTGGTGCCTAGGTTAGTGAGGATTCTCCTGAGAATCAGGATCAATAGGATATATACAGATATATGTATACAAGTGGAGATTGTCAGAATTGGCACACATGGTTACAGAGGCTGAGAAGTCCCATGATCCACAGTCTCTAAAGCTGGTGGTGCAATTCACTCTTAATCCAAATTCCTGAGAGCTGTTGGCTGGGGGTGGGGGGTGATAATGTAAGTCGCAATCGGAGTCCAAAAACCCAAGAATCAGGAGAACTGGGGTCATAGGACAGGAGAAAATGCAGGTCTCAGCTGAGAGTGAGGAAATGTGTCCTTCCTCCACCTTTTTGTTCTATTCATGCTCGCAATAGATTGGATGACCCCCATCCAAATGAGTTGAGGGTGATCTTTCCTCAGTCTACAGCAAACACCTGGGGAGATTTTTTTTTAATGTTTATTTATTTTTTGAGAGAGTGTGAGTGGGGAGTTGGGGCAGCGAGAGAGGGAGACATAGAATCTGAAGCAGGGTCCAGGCGCTGAACTGTCAGCACAGAGCCCGATGCAGGGCTCGAACTCACAAACCATGAGATCATGACCTGAACCTAAGTCAGATGCTTAACTAACTGAGCCACCCAGGTGCCTCACCTGGGGAGATTTTTAAAAACACTAATGGGTGGCTCAGTCCACTAGCGTCCGACTTCGGCTCAGGTCATGATCTCACGTACGTCAGTTCCAGCCTCACATCAGGCTGTCACATCTCTCTGACAGCCTGGAGCCTGCTTCCGATTCTGTGTCTCCCTCTCTCTGCCCTTTCCCCGCTCATGCTCGGTCTCTGTCTCAAAAATAAACAAACACACACACACACACACACAAAACCACTAATGCTTATCAGTACGCAGACCATTTAAATCAGAAACTCTGCCTTCAATACATCTACAGTGCCCTAGGCAATCCAACATGCTGTTAAATTTGAGAACTACTGGCCCACAATTAATTTCCCATATCTCCACTTGTTAAAAATCAAATTAATTTCTTTAAAGGTCTACTTCAAATACAACTTTTTCTAAGAAGCTTGCTCCTTGAATTTTTAAAAGAATATAGTATCTCACATATCACTACTTATACTTTTCTCTGAAGCATATTTTCACTAAGACACTTAAAATAACACAAACTTATCATCACAAAACTTTTGTAGGTCTCTAGTATTATCACGGTGGTCCAAACCACTCTCACCCCCAGCTTACTCTGTTAAAATAGTTTCCAAAACCTTTCTTTTTTTATTCTTTATCCCTCACTCAACCCCCATCCATACTCTACCTGGCAAACTGAATTACCATTTCACTATGTAAAATTGATGGTATTTTTTTAAAGCCAAGGGAGTAACAAACAAGTGGGACACCTGGGTGCCTCAGTTGGTTAAGCATCCAACTTTGGCTCAGGTCATGATCTCCTGGTTCATGAGTTCAAGCCCCGCAGAGAGCTGCTCGTTCTCTCTCTCTCAAAATAAACTTTAATAAAATTTAAAAAAGTAAAAAAACAAATAAGCAAAACCTCTTCCTTGACTTACCATGGTCTACAGGTCATTGCACAATTTGCCGTTCCTTGTCCACCATTCTGCAGCCACACTGGCCTTCTTTTAGGCAAAACTCTCTGCTCAGGACCTCATGTGGCAAAATCAAGGTGTCCGTTGGGGCTGCATTTTTATAAACAACTCTGGGCCTCTTCCAAACCCCATGCAGGTGGTTGCCACAATCTAATTCTTTGTGACTGGAGGAGTAAGGTCCCTGTTTTCTGGCTATCAACCAGACGTCATTGTCAACAACTAGAGTGCTCTCAGGTCTTTCCCATGTGGATTCCTCCATCTTCAAGCAAGCAGCAGCGCCTTCAACTCCCATGTGTTTCAAATCTAACTTCCTCCCCTGCTACTATGCAGAGAAAGCTCTGCTTTTAAGGG
This sequence comes from Crocuta crocuta, assembly GCF_008692635.1. NCBI lineage: Eukaryota > Metazoa > Chordata > Mammalia > Carnivora > Hyaenidae > Crocuta > Crocuta crocuta. Next base: position 272,980 of record NW_027528861.1, on the reverse strand, counting down.
ACTCGGGTGATTAGGTTAGGCCCACCTGACTCCTTATTTTTAGAGTCAGCTTATTAGTAACCTTTACTACATTTGCAAAATCTCTTTTGCCATATAATAACATCATGGGATTAATGCCAGGAGGGTGAGTAGCTCATGGGGGCTATTTTAGAAATCTTCCTACCACACTTGTCCTTTCATACATTTATATATTTGTTTTGGGATGGGAAGCTGCTTAGCAGCAAAAAGGAAATTCTATTTTTTCCCTTTCCTCATTCTTCCTTTCACAATCCACAACTCAGTACGATTCTATGAGCATAGTTCAAAAAATACTCATTGACACGACAAATTATAGTCAACTAAACTAATGACAAATTGTGGTCAACACCTGCTACCTTGCAAACTATGCACCTATCAAATAATCATTCCCTAAAATCCTACCCCGTGGCAGATGAACTGTGGCAGCGCATCTAAGAGTTGCAATCCAAATAATTCAGGAGCCAAATATGGTGATTAAGTTGAAAACTGGTTGAAACTTCACTAGCAGTGTCATTTGGTAAAGCTATTTTTCTTTTTAAATTAAAAAAATGTTTTTTACATTTATTTATTTTTATAATTTTTTTAATGTTTTATTTATTTCTGAGAGAGCGAGAGAGAGAGACACACACACACCATGAGCAGGGGAGGGTCATAGAGAGAGGGAGTTACAGAATCAGAAACAGGCTTCAGGATCTGAGCTAGCCGTCAGCACAGAGCCCGATGTGGGGCTCGAACCCACGAACCATGAGATCATGACCTGAGCCGAAGTTGGATGGTTAATCGACTGAGCCACCCAGGCGCCCCTACATTTATTTATTTTTGAGAGAGAGATTGAGACAGAGCATGAGCGGGGAGGAGCAGGGAGAGAGGAGACAGAATCTGAAGCAGGCTCCAGGCTCTGAGCAAGCATTCAGCCCAGAGCCCGATGTGGGGCTCGAACCCACAAACAGTGAAATCATGACCTCAGTTGAAGTTGGGCACTTTAACCAACTGAGCCACCCAGGCACCCTGGTAAAGTTATTTTTCAATTATTATCTTATAAAAATAAATGACAAAATCTTCCTAGGCTTCCATTCATCTCATTAAAGTATATGCAATAAACTAGTGTATTTATAAGATTATCAGCTATCCATTTTCCCAAACATAAACAATGTATGACTTTTATACATATTTGTTTTGTGTATTTCAAGGACACACACTTTCATGTTCATGTATCATAGCTTAAATGTATTTGCTTTAAACTATTACACTGGCAACATAAGCTTGCGATTTTAAAATTCAGGAACATCTAACTTTTAAAAGGGTCAACATTTGGAAAGGCAAATGCTTCAGAACAAGGTTACCCTTGTCTCTTTACTCTCTCTGGGGCAGTTTGCTCTGCTTGCTTACTAATCTGCATATATTTGAGAACTTTTATGGCACAACGTTGCGTTTAATGCTCTCAGGGATAATATCAACACCTATTTATTCACAGTCGGATTTTTTAAAAAATTTAAATAGTAGTTTCTCATAAGTAACCTCATCTTCCACATCCTGCAAAGGAAATCAACCAAGTGGAGGCCTTTTCCCATCATTCATTCTAGGCTTCAGGTTGAAATCATTACTCCTGTCTCCCCATCTCTTTACTTTGTTATTTGGGACACCTTCAAAGGTAAGGCCATACAAGTTAGTGAACTTTTTATCTAAACATTTAATTTAGGAAACAGTACAGCTATTTGCACAATATATAAAATTTAACCCAAGTACTTCCAGAAAACACATACATACATGAGACATAGTTCTGTGCCAATCAACATAAACCAGGCATATTTATCTCATATATTATAAAATGGTTTTGTTGAGTCATGGTGGTTTAAATAGAGTTGATATTAACTAGGTTTGGCCATACTCACAAAACTTGAAATTCCCATGATCTGAATATGATGAGGATTGGTTTTTAAGAGACTATGAAAAGACTCAAAATCAGTTTTTCTGTTTATTGATTTTTTAATCCAAGTTATCACTCTCTTATAATTTGGCTTCATACTCTATCACCATTCCTCATCTGTCCTCATTCTCAGTTTGACTTTCCTGTCTCCCTTTACCTCTTTTGAATTCAGATTTCAACTTTTACTTCTGTCTGCTTCTACTCTGTAACCAGAAGGATATTTATTTCTAATTCATAAGGTAACATAATATCACATTTTTCACCCAAAAAGAGAATAACGCAGCAATAGAACCTTGCATTGTCATTTGAGGTCACAGAAGTATTTATTTGATATCATAGGTGTAATTATTTATAGTGTCTGCCTAATTTTTATCTTACTGGAATTTTTCTGCATTAAATAATGTACCAGTGGTATGGCCTTGAAAAGCATTTTGTTCTAAAAGAATTTTAACAGTGAACTCAAGCCTACTGTAACAGAATATCATCTAAGTGCCTTATAAGTGTTTCTCTAATCTATTTGCAATAATCCCATTAGGTAGCTGCTACATTAGTTATGTCCATTTTATAGAATGGAAAGCTGAGAATAGTGGAGAGAGTTAACAATTTGTGAAGGTCACACATCCAATAACAGTGAAACTAAACTGTGAACCCAAGCAGCGCACCATCAGAGCTAGTGCTACTACTATACATTACAGTCTCCTAATTTTGTTAAGAGGTCAATGCTTATAAACATGCAGATAACTATTCCCCCATAGTGAGGCACTAAAACATTTTGTTTGCACAAATATATTCTTAGCCTCTGCAGCTTTTTTTTATTTGAGCATATTACAAATACTAAAAGACCGTCGCCTTGCATAATTTAGTNTTTTAATATAGACAGGAATGACCATATAATACACCTTCACTGCCAATAAGAGCAATTCACACTGGTAGTCATTTTCTTAAATTACAATTGATTTCCAAAAATAGCTTTCTTGGAAGTTGTGCCAAGCACAAGTATTGCTCTATGGAAATATATTTTCTCTCCCAGTGTGAGCATCTTAGTAGTGTGGACGGATGTAGGCTTTAAAAGTGTTATTTTAAAAAAATTTTAATGTTTGTTTATTTTTGAGAGAGACAGAGTGTGAGCAGGAGAGGGACAGAGAGAGAGGGATACACAGAATCAGCAGGCTCCAGGCTCTGAGCCATCAGCATGGAGCCCCACACAGGGCTTGAACTCACAAACCATGAAATCATGACCTGAGCCAAAGTCAGATGCTTAACCGACTGAGCCACTCAGGCACCCCCCAAAAGTGTATTTTGAAAATAAATTTTTAAAAATTTATATATCTCTCTCTATATAAAATTCATGCATCACTGTTATTTTCTGACATTTCATATGTTCGAGCTCCTGCAGGAAATAGCTTCATCAAGCATCCTCATAATGCCTAAAATTTCCCTAACAATTCTCTACCTTCACCTCATTGCTAATCATAATTACAGCTGTGCCCCTGTCACAGGCAGCTGTGAGAGAATCAGAATGTTGAAAACTAATCAGTTCACAGCTGGTCTAAACTTGCTTACCAGATTCAGATAAAATTTATGGATTATACCAATCAAAAGCAATCTAAACAGCTTATTATAAAGTCTAAACAAAAATAAAAGAAGAGCTAAGTGAATGTAAATCAATCAAAAACCTAAAATAAAAGAGTCTTCCTTGGTGAACATATAAAATGTTAGTTATTATATGACTTATGTAAAGTAGAAAGTAACTAAAAAGATTTGAAAATGTTAGAGGATTAAATAAGGTAAGCAGGAGTGAAATATGGAGGTCTCAAAATCCCAGAAGGCTGGAGTCTAAAAGTTTCCAAGTCTTTGATTAAATGTGACCTTTCTGACATTGTTTTCCTGACGTTGCCAACATAAAGATGGAAGCCACTGTGTGTATAAATATGCAGAATGATATAACTAAAAAGGGATTCTCAAATAATGAATCTATCATTTTAATGGCAGTTATTGATTTAAGTCAATAATAGTCAGTGGTAAAACTAAAAACTAGTTTTCCTGACATCAGGTCAGTATCCATTTGATAATGCTGTTCCATTTCTCATGCATATCAGGTCTCAGATTTTAAAATGCATAAAACTAGCATCTTTGGGAAGAGAGTGCTTCATTCTCTGCTGTCAGCTTATTGGTTGCAAATTAATCAACCAAAAGGTATTTTCAGGCCACAATGATGATACTGTTCCCATAGAGTTTGACCACCAGGGTGTGACTTCAGGAAGAGATATATCTGGGACATATCATTTGGGAAGGACAATAGTTTCATTCACACATATATATGACTTAGCTTTCCAAAAGTAATGATAAAAGTCATTGGATATTTATGGCAAGTAAAAGCAGAAATGATGGAAAAGTCTTCAGAGATCATCTCACCCAACTTCACTTTAGGGATATGGAAAGCAGAGAAGAGAGGTGACAAAACTTGTTCTAATTGGTAATAGTGATAATCTTTATGTCAAGAGTATATTTCCTATATTTTCTAAGAATAATATTTTCAAGCTTCAAGGTAACAACCACTATTTGGTTGTTGATATTCCAGAGAAGTTCTCTAAGAAGTGAGAATCTCCAGTGGTGGGTTATTTAGCAAAACAATGTTAAAAAAGGGATATTTTAAGTATTTTTTAATTTAAGTAATCCTACACCCAGTGTGGGGCTCAAACTCATTACCCAGAGATCAAGAGTCACATGCTCTTCTGACTGAGCCAGCCAGGCACCCCAAGAGAAATCTTTTACAACTTGTGATGATGCGTCTAAATTATGCCAAATCACACAACTTTTTCAGTTCTATTAGCTTCAAATGCATGATTTTACACAAATGCATTCTGAAAGAACTCTATTGTATACCTATCAAATAACTTCTGTAACCTGATGCTTTTAACTCTTCTAAAGCTGTGGTTTTTTTGTTTTTGTTTTTTTGTAGTTATAACGCTATTTAATTCATCTGGAGCTTATTATGTTTACTGGAGAAGCAGAAGAAGAAACTACTTTAAGTGGCACTTGCAAATATTCTATTAACATAAAGTCTGTTATTAAATTCAAAAGACAAATGGATAGACGGAGATCATTCACACCACTTTTAACATATGGCTAAGTACTTTGAAAATTTCTTGTTCCCCCAGTAAAGGTCAGGAATTAGTGAGAATGATGTTATTAAAATGACAGCATGCTTATTTGTAATTCATTGATCAAACATTAAAAGAGATAATTGGGAACGGTTTTCACTAGAATGATGAAAATAAGGTCATGTTTTTAATACATGAGAATTTTAAGATGTGGTCATCTTTAGAATGTTAGATTCTTCCAGTTATGTCACATATATTGATTACTAGAGTAAAACCGGAGGAGTAGAGACTGAGGAAAGCCATTAGAACAAACTGCTTTAAGAAGTGGGGAACAGGGGCACCTGGATGGCTCAGTTGGTTAAGCAGCCAACTTCGGTTCAGGTCATTATCTCACAGTTCACGTGTTGGAGTCCCGCATGGGGCTCTGTGCTGTCAGCTTGGAGCCTGGAGCCTGCTTTGGACTCTGTGTTTCCTTCTCTTTCTCTGCCCCTCCCCTGTTTTCTCTCTCTCTCTCTCTCTCTCTCTCAAATATAAATAAATAAACATTAAAAAGAAAAGTAGGGAACAGCATCCTATGTCAAATAATGGTGATAAGTTGAATAAGGAGATGATGAAAACCTACCTATGGAATTTAGCAACAGAGATCTTTTATAACATAGTGTTTTATTGTAAGGAATTTTAAGTTACTATTCAAAAATATTACTGTCTCTCCTTATAGTCCCTCCTATGAGCTCTTCCCTGGGTGAGAGATTAAATATTCTTATACCATAAATATGAGCAGAAGTATATGCTTCCTTTATCTTTTTCTCCTGCTACAGGAATGACAATATTCCAGACAAGAGTTTTCCCTTTAATGTAGATATTAAAGAATTTCAGCTAACCTGAAATCAAAATGTAATATGCAAAAGAAATACATGTTTTTTGTCAGCAAGCCAATGAACTTTTGGAACTGTTTGTTATTGCAGTATAACCTAGTCTAACCAACTGCTACACTTTGTCAAAGCAATTTTAATGAAGTGATATTGATAGGAAAAGATGAAAGTGAGTTGAAGAATGNTTGCAAATATATGGAAATGCCAAATAAAACAAATTTTTATTTTAAATATCTCATTGGGCTCAGGAAACAACAAAAACAACAACAGAGAAATGACCAAAACCAAAAGGAGAAAGAGAGAGACAGAGACAGAGAGAAATGGAGAATAAACTGATAAACAGAGTTGTAGGCACATAAGATGACACTGTAGCCACCTTGGGATGGTAAAGAAGGAGGGATGTGGGTAACCCATAGTTTGAAAAGGTAAGGCTCGGCCATCCACAAAGTGATAAATTAGAAAAAAGATCACTGCATAAATTGAGACTAGTGCTTTTCAACTTGTGTGTGGTAAGGCATATCTTAGTGTACCTTATAAATAGTACACTTTTCAATGTGCAGCATGATGTAAAGAGTTTAAGAAGCTTTGGATAGAGTGATGATAACTTCAATGAAAGGGTAAAATAGAAAATTTTCAACCTCAGAGGAAGACAAGAAGGGAGCTTGCTAGTCCAGGAGATGTGGGGAATACAGGATTACATCACATGTGTTTTGGGGTTAAAATATACATTATATGTATAATATAGGAACCCCTAAGCTGAGATATTAGCACAATCCCATGATACCTATGGTACACTTGCAAGACCCAAATATAAAATCATGTTGAGATGTACATTCTCAATTCATGTAACAAAGAATTATCACAGAAAATCCCCTAGTAGATATATAGTTAGAATGAAAAATTATAAAACAAATGAGAATATAATGTTGCAGACTGAAAAGTTATCTGACATAAAAACAAGGACAAGACTCTCAAAAACAATATTAAAAGAACTATAAAAATATGCTTTAAAAGTTAAAGATATAGTAATAAAAGATGTAATCTAAAAAGAAACACTACGTAAAAGGAGATCTTAAAATAGGGTTTATAAAGATGAAAAATATAATGGATTGTGTAAATAATGACAATTCAAGAAATTGAAAACATTTTAGAAAATTGCCAAAATTTAATACAATGATAAATAAATGGAACATATGAAAAAAAAATATTAAGAGACATGAGAAGGGCCACCTGGATGGCTCAGTCAGTTAAGTGTCAGACTCTTGATCTCAGCTCAGCTCTTGATCACAGTGTTGTGAGTTCAAGCCCTGCATTGGGCTGCATGCTGGGCATGAAGCCTACTGAGAGCGAAAGAGAGAGAGACAGAGAGAGACAGGGAGAGACAGAGAGAGAGAGATAATAGCTGGATATTTTCCCATTCAGGAGTCACAAAAAATCCTCAAGGAAAATTTTAAAAAGAGAGCTGTAAGAAAGCTGTATACAGAACAGCACACATAATATGCTTCTTTCTATGTCCCTTTACATAATCTGGCACATAAAATTTAGAAACACATTCTTTTCAAACACACATGGAACATTTATGAAAACTGAACATATGTGGGATCCAAAAACATATCTCAATATAGTACAAAACGTTGATATGATATGGACCAGACTCTCCGAACACCATGCAATATAATTAGAAACCAAGGGCAAAAGGGTACCTAAAAATAGAGCCTGATAAAACTTGAAATATGTATATTTTTATATATTTGAAATATATATGTTCATTCTAGTTTTCTTGTATCCTTTTTTGACCCATGGCGTACTTAGAAGTATGTCAGTTAATTTCCAATATTTGGGGATTTTCTAGATCTCTTATTGTTATGGACTTCTAATTTAATTCCATTGTGTTAGGAGAACACATAACATTCTATACTGCTTCAAACCTTATAAATTTATTACGGCTGG
>NW_027528861.1:259136-265069 GCF_008692635.1 Crocuta crocuta | reverse complement strand
CCAAGCACATTTTTTATATTGGTAAACATGCCACATGCACTTGTAAAGAATGTTTATTTTTCAGTTTTAGGGTGTAATGTATAAATATCAACATCAAGATAGTTGATACTGTTTTTAGATCTTCTATGACTTTATTGATCTTTGGGCTAATATCAATTAAAGAGAGGTTTTTAAATGTCCATTGAAGCTCATGACTTTCTCAATGTCTCCTTTAATTCTGTCAATCTTTGCTTCATGTATTTTTAGGTTGTTTTTAGAAACATACATTTATGAAGATTATTTTCTGGAAAAGGTAGGGCTTTCCCTCTAGGGCTCTCCCCTTTCTTGCATTTTTTTCCAATTGTCTAGTTGCTGTGTCCACCTCAAATTCTGTCCCTTAGGTTTTTCAATTTAGTTGAAAAGGCTCCCTTTAGCCAAAAAATAAAGGCAGAAAAATAATGAGCTGTATGTATGCATTAGTCAGGTATGCAACGCTACCTGCTGTGATCATGCTTACATCAAAATTCCTTGACAAAATAAATTTTTCTTTTTCACTCATATGATTATAACCAGTTTAGGTAACTCTCCTGCAAAGAGTGACATTGGATCCCAGTTGATTCCATCTTGTGGTTTCAACATCTTGTCATTTCAGTGCTGCCTTTACATCATTCAGCCTGTAGACAAAGTGTGGTATAACGAAAAATCGTCCTAAATTCCTGACACAGAAATAAAAACACTTCTTTGGAATCTCCAGAGGGATATACATGTCTTTTGTTATTCACAGAAAATTGCTTTGGACTATACCTCAGTTTATTCGAATGAGCTGAGGGCCCTTGTTGAGGGCCCTTTATAGCTTCAGGATAGAGACTGGTTGCTGGAGGAAACAATCAGGGGATTGGAGAGTTGAATTTTGGAAACTCTGCTCCCAAGCTCTCAGGAGGGGAGTGGTTGGTGAACACTAGTGGACCGGGAGGGTACCACAGAGACAGGGGCTCCTATATTTAGAAACACTCCCAGACCTTTCTTATCCTAGGGACCTCTCCAACTAGGTGTTTATTTATATCCTTTATAGTAAGCCATTCATTGTAAGTTCAGCAGTTTCCTGAGTTCTGTCAGTCAGTCTAGCAAATTATGAAACCTAAAGAGGGGTTGTGGTATCCCTTGAAACTGTAGCCAAGTCAGAAGCACAGGTAGCCTGGGGACCTAGGACCTGAAGCTAAAGTATGAAGTAGGGGCAGTGTTGTGCAATTGAACCCCTTAACCTGTGGGATCTATGGTAACTCTGAGTAGCTAGTGTCATAACTGAAGGACTTTGCTCTTAATTTGTGGAGTCTTCACTAAGGCTAGCACTTAGTATCAGAATTAAACTGAATGGTAGGACATTTTGTTGGTGTCAGAGAATTGTTATTAGAAAGCAAGAACACAAAAGGAGAGAGTATAGACCCTGCATCGAATACTTAATCCTCTTGGTCCAAAAGTGAAGAACATCACCTTTACTGACATTCTGTTGGAGGGGATTACACATAAATGACAGGTTACTGTTGTCCCTAGTAGGGCAGACACAAGTCAGCAACAATTCTACACTACAGAAAAAGACAAATCTTTGGTGGAAAGTTAACTTCCTCTGCTCTAGTGTTTAATTCAAGAAGTTAGCAAAAGAACAGAATAAAGTTAAAGTCAGTAAAAGAAAGGATCAAATAAAGGTAAATACAGCAGGTACTTAAAAATGAAAGTAAAAATAATTAACAAAACCCAAACCAACTGCTAATTCTTTGAAAAGATAATAATAAAATGGACAAACTTGTCAAAATTTAGTGAATAAAAAAACAATACTAAGAATGGAAAAGGCAGCAGGCAAAGATAGATTTTGGATTAAGTATAANAAGGATGGTTTTAATATTTCAAATAACTAAATACACATGCAAGCATGAAAGAAATTATATCAATAATTTAAAAGTATACCCAGCAAAAGTCCTCCACTGGGACCATACAGATTAATAACTGTGCTCTTATCGTATATATAAATGAGAGAAAGTATCTTAGAGAAAGTGTCAATCTTAAACAAAAGTTCAAAGTATAGAGAAAATACCAAAATAACCAATATCCTTTTGTGAGACTACTCTATCCTTTTTGCCAAAAAAAGAAAAAAAAAACTAATAAGGATACTAATATAAAAGAATATTTAAAGCCAAATACATTTATGAACACAAGTACCTAAGTTTAAAATAATATATTAGCAATGTAAGACTACTAGTATCTATCTATCTATATATTTATTTTGAGAGAGACAAAAACATCATGAATGGGGAAGGGGCAGAGACAAACTTTGAGATCATGACCTGAGCTGAAGTCAGCTGCTTGACTGACTGAGCCACCCAGGTGCCCCTAAGTCACTTTTAGAATACACTGAGAGGGGCACCTGGGTGGCTCATTTGGATACGCATCAGACTCTTGGTTTTGGCTCAGGTCATGATCTTGTGGTTTCATAGGTTTGAGCCCCACGTAGGCCTCTGCACTGGCAATGTGGAGACTGCTTCGGATTCTCTGTCTCCCTCTCTCTGTCTCTGCCCCTCCACTGCTCATGCTCTGTCTCTCTCTCTCTCTCTCAAAACTAAATAAACATTTAAAAAAATTTAAACTGACTTATGAATAAACTAGACTCCTTCTGGGAATTTAAGAATGATTTGACATTAGAAACTATACTATTTTTAATTACTATATTAACATATTAAAAGGGAAAATTATAAAATAGTTTCAAGAGGCAAAACAATGAATTAAACATCCTGTCATGATTAAAACTCTCTCCAAACTACAGATTGAGGAAATCTTTTTAACTCGATAAAGTATGTCAATAATTTTACAACAAATATCTTATCTAATTGTAAAATGTTAGAAACAACCCCTTAATATAAAAATATGTTACCATACTACTTCTATTCATCACTAAAATGAAGGTAGACAGTCCATTTGGAAAAAAATTTAAAATTAAACTGAACATACATGGAACAGAAGGAAAAAAGCAAAGCTGCCATTATTCGCTGTCCATATAATTACTTATATAACAAATCCAGAAGAATTGGAATGCAAATAAGGACAGATATTAAAAGGGGGAAACAATATTTCTGTACAAAATCAATATGAAAACAGAGAATTGCTCAAATCCCAAACACTGACAACACAAATTGTTGTGAGAATACAGAACAATAGCTCTCATTCATTGCTGGTGAGAATGCATAATGATATAGCCACTTTGGCAGTTTCTTTTTTTGAGAGAAAGAGAGAGTACAAGCAAGGGAGATGGGGAGAGGGAGAGATAGAAAATCTTAATCAGGCTCCACGCTCAGCACAAAGCCTGATGTGGGGCTGATCCCACGACCCTGGGCTCATGACCTGAGCTGAAATTAATAATCTATTACTCAACAGACTGAGCCACTCAGGAGCTCCCAGTCTGGCAGTTTCTTACAAAACCAAACATATTCTTAATGATATGGTCCAGCAATAACATTCCTTGGAATTTACTGAAAGGAGGTGAAAATTTATGTCTACATATACACAAAAAAACTACACATGGGTGTTTATAGATGATTTACGTACAATCACAAAAAACTGATAGCGGCCAAGATGTCTCAATAGGTGAATGGATAAAGAAACTGTTGTATATCCATATAATGGAATATTACACAACAATAAGAAGAAATGAGCGATCTACCCATTAAAAGACATGGATGGGTCTTCAATTTATATTGCTAAGTGAAAGGAGCCAATTTATATGGGTACATACTTGTATGACAGGAATTACATGATATACTGGGAAAGGCAACACCATAGAGAAAGTAAACTAGTGTCAGTTCCAGGCCGGTGTGGGGGAATGAAGAATAGGTGAAGCACAGGGAATTCTTCAGGCTATGAAACCATTTTTTTTTTTTNATACTTGAATGGTAAACACATGACACTATGTCTTTATTAAAACTTACTGAGCTTTACAGGACAAAAAGTAGAGACTGTAAGACTAAAAGGCAAAAGCAACCATATAGAAATACTGTATGTTATTGGATAACCTTGTTTCCCCCAAGGATTCTGGTTAATGTTTCTGGTACTATTATATGCTGACATTGAAGAAATAAATGAATGAAGAAATAAGTGAATGAATGGCATATGGTGGGAACTAGGTTCCCTAAGTATTGGAAGACAAGCAAGTCTAGAATGGTCCATGTGGTAATGGATTAGAGTTGGAGTCACCATTATAAACTCATGTTTATCTTAATATAAATACAGATGGTTGCATATAGAAATATTTATAGCCATGTGTATATACATGGGTTAGTATACATGCATATGTTTCCTTGTTCTGTCAGCTGTGTGGCCCTAAAAGCATCAACAATCCCAAAGTGATGAGCATACTTAGTGCCCACATGTTTGTTTCTAAGCCATTCTCAGATTAAAGTAATCAGACTTAATAATGACTAGGTCAAAAACTACACAAGATGAGTTTAGAGTATATTGTAGTGGCAGAATGTAAAGAAGTGCTAAAAAAATATCCAGATATGTCAAATGTACACATGAACCAACTGAGAGAGCTCTAATGGCCAAAATTGGAACAATCTGAAAAAACTAAATAAAGTGGTATTGGATTATAACCCAAAGAATAAAATAAATGTCCATGAGTTCATACTGACATAAGTAAATGACTGAATAAATAAATAAATGGGGAAAAGAGACAAGCCTCTCATGTGGAATAATTCCAAATTTATGTAGCTGTTCCACTCTCAAGGAGGTAGGGCAAGACTCCCCTGTTCTTAAGTGAGGGTCGGCACATATACTTCCTTCCAAAGAGTACAATATGGAAAGGGAGAAGGAGAGAATAATTTGCCAGTAAGGAAACCTGACTACCACTAGGTCAGCTGGGTATTCAGTGCCACCAGCCTGCCATTTGCAACAACACTGATGGACCTGGGGACTTGAAGCTAAATGAAATAAGACAGCCACTAAAAGACAAATACTGCATGATCTCACTTACATGTGGAACCTAAAAGGGCCAAACTCAAAGAAGTTGAGAGTAGAATAGTGGTTGCCCTGGGAAATGGGGAGGTGTTGGTCTAAGGATATAAAAGTCTCAGTTATACAAGATAAATGAGTTCTGGAGATCTACTGTACAACATAGGGTCTATGATTAATAGTACTGTATTATATACTTAAAATTTTCCTAAAAGATAAGATCTTATTGTTACTGTTCTTACCACAAAGGGAAAAGAATAAAACCAAACAAAACCAATGAAAGTGGAGGAAACATTTGGAGGTGATGGGTAAGTTTATCACATTAACAGAATGATGAATTCACGGGTGTATACTTAGTTCTAAAAACATCAAATTGTGTATATTAATTATCTATAGCTTTCTGTATGTCAGTCACACCTCAATATAGTGGGTTTTTAAAAATGTTGCACCAGTAGTACCGAAATGAAAAAATGTGAGATATTTATAGTGTAATTATAAACTTCTTTAAAAGACATAAAATACTTAGATAAGAGTATGGAAATGCACCATATCCACAAGTAGAAACACTCCANATACGATAATAATGCTAATTCTTGCCAAATCAGTTAGTAACTTCAATACAATTCTGATGAAAATCTCAAAAGACTTTTAATGGATCTTTTGAAGTTGGCCCTAAAATCTCTCTGGACAGCTAAAGACTTAAGGATATCAAAATAATTTTGAAGAAGAAAAAGGTATGGGACTTGTTCTACTAGTTATCAAGATGTATTACAAAGCTGTATTAATGAAAACTCAAAATATAAAAAATACGAAACAGAAAAAAATATTAACAAATGTTACCAAATTTAAATTTAAAATGTCTCATCAAGGAAAATGGACAACTTATGTAAGAAATGCAAAAAAACATAAACAGGGAGAAGTTATGCATACAGCTGGCCAAGTTTCCATATTCAGAGTAT
>NW_027528861.1:254977-259118 GCF_008692635.1 Crocuta crocuta | reverse complement strand
GAGCATTGAATAAAATAGGCAATAAATAAATAAATGAATAAATGAATCGAGATATAGTCATACAGTATTACATAACAGTCAAGATAAATCAACTAGACCTGTAGTTATCAATAGTAGAGTACAGGATACATAAAAATACAAAGTTGAAGAAAAATAGTAAACTACAGAATCTTAAGAATAGTATGATACCATTAAAAGCCTCATAAATACCTATATATAGATATAAATATTAACAGCCATTATACACTTACACTTTATAGCTACATATCTGTATGATAAAAATTGAAAAAGAAAAGTGGCCATTTAATGCAAAACCACAGGGACACCTGGGTGGCTCAGTCCTTTGGGTTTTTGACTTTGGCTCAGGTCATGATCTCACAGTTTGTGGGTTCGAGCCCCACATCAGGCTCTGTGCTGACAGGTCAGAGCCTAGAGCTTGCTTTGGATTCTGTTTTCCTCTCTCTCTAACCCTCACCTGCTCTCTCTCTCTCTCTTACTCTCTCTCTCTCGCTCTCAAAAATAAATAAACATTAAAATTTTTACAAAAAATTGTTTTAATGGTTTTTTTAAAAATTTATTTCTGAGAGAGAGAGAGACAGCATGAGCAGAGCAGGGGCAGGGCAGAGAGAGAGGGAGACAAAGAATCAGAAGCAGGCTCCAGGCTCTGATCTGGCTGTCAACAAAGAGCCTGACGCGGGGCTNAACATCAATTTCCTAAATTTAGTTTTGAGGGGGAAAAAAAAGGAGAGAAATATTAATCTGGAGCAAATGTGGCACAATATTGAGCTTGGATAAGCTGTGTGATATGTGATAGATGCATGGCTCTATACATTATACTGTTGAGATTTCCGTGTACTTCAAATATTTCATAATAAAAAAAATTAAGCACACTGTGAAGAAATGGGGACCAAATGTAACATTTGCCATTATAAAGAGGAGAGAAATAGAATGATAGCTAAAGGTGTGAGAGGAGTCAAGGGAGATTTACTTTTTTAGTTGTCTTAATCCTAGAGTTAACAGAGCATTTCGTGCCCTTAACTTGAATGATCCAGTAGTCAATGAGAGACTGACGGTGCAGCAGAAAGGAAAGGAATAATTGAAAAACAGAATTCACAAAGTGTGAGGTAAGAGGATGTGGAGCACATTGGAGGGGCTTGCCTTTGAAATTTTTTAATGTTTATTTTATTTTTGATAGAGAGAGAGAGAGAGAGAGAGGAGAGCACAAGCAGGGAAGGGGGAGAGAGGTGAGGGGTAGGGATAGAGGATCCGAAGCAGGCTCTGTGCTGACAGCAGAGAGCCCACAGAGAACCGAATGCAGGCTCAAACTCGTCAACCACAGGATCATGACCTGAGCTAAGGAGCTTAACTGACTGAGCCACACAGGCAACCCAGGAGGGCCTTGTCTTTGAAAGGAGCATAGTTCTCTGAGTTCGAGCCCCAGCTATGTGCTGACAGCTCAGATCCTGGAGCCTGCTTCGATTCTGTGTCTCCCTCTCTGCCCCTCCCTCCCCCCAAATAAATAAACATTAAAACAAATTTTGAAAGGAGTACAGTTCATTGTTACTGTAGTATAGCTTTGTAAAAAAAAATTATGACTCAGTTTTTCTCTGTCCCATAGTACCCAGTGTCCTATAGCTCGCTTAAATGGCTAAAATCGGCAGGGTCTGCAAAGTTGTGCTCTATATCATTAGAGACATAATGCAGCTGAAAAGTACTTTCTCCAAGGTTGCCTGTCTAGATCAACTGAAACAAAAGGTTGCAACCCGATTACTGTGCCAAATACCCAGAGCATGGATTGATTATTTCTGATGAAAGTGATTATCCACATTATCTGGAAACACATGGCACATTCTCAGCAGCCTGGCATTGTGTTTAGATATGTACTCCATGATAGCATGTGACACCTTCTCCCCTGCTCCTCCTAAAGAAAATCATTAAAAACCAAGCACCCTTTAAGAAGTCACTTTTTAAGACAAACACTGTATGATATCACTTATACGTGAGATCTATAACATACTCATAGAAAGAGAGATCGGCTTTGTGGTTACCAGAGGTGAAGGCTGGGGGATGGGCAAGCTTCCAGGTTGTACTAGGGATATAATATACAACATGATGACTCTAATTAACACCACTATGGTACATTTGAAAGTGGTTAAGAGAGTAGATCCTGAAGTTCTCATTACACGGAGAGAAAACATTATTTTTGTATTTGCATGAGATGATGCATGTTAACTACACTTATCATGGAAATCATTTCACAACATATATAAATCAAATTGTATGGTACATCTTAAATGTATACACTGCTGTATAAGTGTATATACAATTAATATCTCAATAAAACTAGGAAAAAAAAGCCATCTTCTGTCAGAAACCAAGATGAATATGGGTTTCAAGACATCATCTGCACCTTCTTTTGTATCCATCAGACAGTAAGATACTACTGCATTTAAATGGTTATGGNCGGAGGAACAAGGGGGAGAAGAAGGGCGGAAATGGTGGGGGAAAGGGAGAGAGGCAAACCATGAGAGACTCTTGAATGCTGACAAAAACTGAGGACTGATGGATGTGGGGGGAAGGGGGGGATGGGCATGGAGGAGGGCACTTGTGGGGATGAGCACTGAGTGTTATGTGGAAACTAATTTGATAATAAACTATTTGTAAAAAATAAATAAATAGTTATGGTGCCATGTTACATGTTGATGGAATCAGGGAATAGAAATTAGCTCACATAGGAAATTTAGGAATCATCGTATACAAACCTACTCATTTCCGTACAAACCAACCGGGGCTTCAGCAACCTGTAGGTAGAAATGAGATTCTCTGTACCTTCATATTCAAATTACAAAGAGTTTGTCCAGCAGGAAACTACTCTTCCTCAAAATACCCTCCCGTTATTTCCAAAAATCTGCAAAATGGTTCTCATGGGACGTTTAAAATGAATCTGACAGCTTTAGTCCATCTCTATTTCCCTATCCTATTTACTCCAATTCCCATTTATCGACACTTCCATTTATTGACATCTAAGGTAAGGAGGGAGTGTGGCTAAGTGATCTAGCATGTATGCTCTTGAAGCCTGACTCCGGGAGTCAAATAAGTCTGACTATTCCCTAACTACAGAACTCAAGTAAGTAATTTCACCCCTCTCTGCCTCGGATTCCACATGTCTAAATGGGGCTGAGTAGAAAAAAAGATGCCACCTGCTTCGGAACAAAAGGTAGAGATGCTTATTGTGCTGTATACACTGTGGAAAGCTGTTCTAAAGGAAGAGGGAAATTTGTTGTTGTTGGAAAAGAAACTGAAAGAAGAAAGGGAAATAAGGATGACAGAGGGAATCAGATAAGGTAATGCATATAAAATGTCTGATGAATATTTAGTACTCAATATACACTTCTTCTCCTCCTTCCCCTCCCTCTCCTCTTCCCCCGCTCTTTCTTCTTTACTGTATTATTTGCAAAACCACTATTATGTAGGGAAGGTGCTTTTATTATTTCCACTTAATAGATCAAAGAGGGTATATACTTCATCTGATAAAGCGATCAATAAATGTTTGCTATTTTTATTTACAAAGCTATCACATGAAGCTTCACATCTGCTATTTCCAAAGGTGCTTCTTCACAGAAATGCCAATACCGATGCCAAGGGTGTTCTTAACTGATGCCACAAAACTTCAAGGTGACGGAGCACCGCTGAGACAGGAAGTATAGCTTCCACTAGGTTTGTGACATTTCGAGAACTGGGTTAAGAAGTCTCAAGGAGTCCTGAGTCTCAGGCAGCAGCTTTTGAAGTAAGTAAATAGGCCTCTTTCTGGGCAAGACTGGGAAATGGGTGTTTCTGCCTGCAGCCTCTGGACCGAGCCCCTAGGGAGTAGCCACAGGGAATCCTTGCGAGTCTGTTACATTATTATAGTCTTGTGAATATCTTGGACCAAGCTCTGCTGGCCTTCAGATCTAGGTGTTTTGGGGGCCCATCTCTCAGGTAAAAGCCTTAAAAGATGGGGCATTCCCTTCTGAAGGTATGTAGTTATGCCGAGGTTAGGGCTTAAGTCTGGAGTGTGTCTCAGCCTTTCCTACCCACATCATGTGGGTACATGCTCATTTGCCTCATGTGTAGAAGTCACTCAGCTAGTTTCTGGATTTTT
>NW_027528861.1:251629-254417 GCF_008692635.1 Crocuta crocuta | reverse complement strand
TAAATTTGGTGTGTCGGTGGGAAGAGGAGGAGTTCAGGAGCCTCCTATGTCAACACTTGGACCAGAGCTGAAGCGCTCATTGTCTTCATCATGTTTAAACCGAAGTATGAGGCATTTCATACAAAACAATATAGGAATGTTCATTTTGCAATAAAACACTAAAAAAGCATACCCTTTGCCTCTTGCTGTATTATCTCAGCTAATGCTTTGTGAACACAAAAGGAAAAAAAATAAAATATGAATGTGCTATAATTTCCAAAGCAGCATTAGAAGATAACTTCATTTTTCCTCATATTTCTATCCCATGAAATTACTTCCTTGCCCTCTCATTTAAACATCTCCGCCTGCACCACGAATCACAAACTGTTGACGTTTGCTCATTCTCTGTGTCAGAAAACCCATTTTTATATTATAATGCTCTGAGGAAAGAAATTAATTTCATTGCATAAAATCACCATTTTAAATTTACAAAAGAATAGAAATAAACTTCCCTGGAAGCATTTTCCCCTTAATGAGAGGATATGCTTTATTCCCAACTTTGCTAATGAGCTATTGGAAAGCAAACACATTTATTCTTATTGAAAGTGGGAAATCAGTCCTTTCCTTCAGCTAATTAACTCATCTATCTCTGAAATTTTGATGACTGATTTATTTAGTAAACATGCAGTAGATTTTGCCCAAACACTAGATTTTAAACTAAATGAACCAATTCCAGCCCAAACATGATGCTGTTTAGGAAAATAACAACAAATACAATAGATTTGTCTATCTTTCTTTTTGGTTAAATGTTTTAGCCAAGGTCAAAAGGAGAATGTCAAAGTGGTTATAAATTTAGGTGTTACATATGAACACCAGGGTTTCAGTTTTGCATTCCAATGAACCTCAAAGCAATATTCCTATGTTATTTTACAAATGATCAAATTTTTTGAAGAAATTAATTGCCCATGGGGGCGCCTGGGTGGCTTAGTCGGTTAAGCGTCCGCCTTTCGCTTAGGTCATGATCTCGCAGGTTGTGGGTTCGAGCCCCGCGTCGGGCTCTGTGCTGACTGCCAGCTCAGAGCCTGGAGCCTGTTTCAGTCTGTGACTCCCTCTCTCTCTGACCCTCCCCTGCTCACGCTGTCTCTCTCTCTCCTAGAAATAAATAAAACATTAAAAAAATTAAAAAAAAAGAAATTAATTGCCCATGGAATTGAAAACTGAATGATTGAATGTGTTTAATCTTATGTAAATTGTTCTTTAAGTTTTATACATATGTTTAGATTTCCTTATCAATTCCAGCTCTTTTAATATCCTGGATTAAAAATTCATATATTTTAAAGAAAAAGTCATATTGATATTTGTTTTTATACAAAAAACATTATTTTAGTAATGNNATACCCTTTCTCTTAGACAAAGAAATAAAGTATGAATGAACTACATTATGAAAAGTTAGCAAATCAATTCAGATACTCAAGGTAAACACTCTAATCTATTATCATTCATAATATTAACACTAGAAATGCCCCCTTTGAATTATGAAAGTTCTTACAGAAAGGAAACAATAACAGGATTTATCTAGGGTACAATATTTCATAAAGTCCAATTTAAATACACTTTATAGGAAACAAATTACATGTAGGCTTCTTCATTCTAGTTTACTGTTATCTTTACCTTGAGTTGTCAGTAATATAAAAACATTGTGGCAATCAATAATCATCCATGTGGACTTTGGTTATAACGGTTTTGCTATTAAGTAGCTAAGTGACCTTAAATAAGACAGCCTCTCTGATCTGAGTTTTTCTATCCAGCAGTAAGATTCTTTGATTCCATGAAAAAAAAAAAACACAAAAAGTAAGATAGTTCTATTCTGCTTGAAGAAAGCATAACAACATACAAATTAAAATTAGAAAAANTTTCTCAAGCTATTCATTTTATCAAAAAAAAAAGACTGCTGGTTTATCTTAAACATCTTTTCTGGTGCAATTCAATGTTTACACACCGTTAATAATACATCATAGAGAGGCAAGAATATAGGGGTCTCTAGTAGAGCTTGCTTAGAAGCTGGAGATGTTTGTCATAGTCCCCATTATATGTCATAGGACATCAAAGGTTATTAAAAACCTCCAATGTATCAGTTTACTCAAGCAAAGCACTTTTTAAAGCACACATACAAAAAATAAAAGTGAATGCAAATTGACTCTTTATGTTTAGGAGAAAGAAGTAAGGATTAACACTAAATTGAAAAACTAAGATATTACTTTTGATAGAAATAATGTTTTCTCTCTGAGTTCTTCTAGTAAAATTGTTGCATCCGGAATATGTGCTATATTTAACCTTTTGCTGGGAGTAAGAGCATACCACTATGTAATATGAATTTCTTTTTTAGATGTGGAAATGGAGATGCAGAATTGTTAATGACAAAATGGCATTCCAAGACCACTCAGCAAAAGTCACTCTTTCCCCATTTTAGGGACAAAAAAAATGAGGTTAGAAAATATTTTCAAATCATGTATCTGCCACAGGAATTGCATCTGGAATATGTAAAGAACTCTTATGCCATAGTAATAAGAATACAAACAACCCAATTTTGAAAATGATGGAAGGATCTGCATAGACACTTCTCCAAAGTAGATGGGCTAATGGACAATTAACATATGAAAACATAATCAATGTCCTAGAAATTAGGGAAATGCAAACTGAAACTACAATGAGATAGCACTTCTTACCCACTAGGATGGCTGTAACAAAAAACACTGATAATAAAATTATTGATAAGGATGTGTGATTACCAGAAGCCTTACATTTTGCT
>NW_027528861.1:250686-251538 GCF_008692635.1 Crocuta crocuta | reverse complement strand
CATTTTGCTGGTGGGAATGTGCAATGGTTCAACTGCTTTGGAAAACAGTCTGACAGTCCTTTGAAATGTTAAACACTGAGTTACCATATGACCTAGCAATTTCACTTCTGTACATACCAAAAAGTACATACACCTCCCCCAAAATGAAAGTATTTACACAGACTTGTACATGACTATTCACAGCGGCATTCTTCTTAATAGCAAAAAAGTAGAAATGATTTATATGTCCCTTAACTGAGAATGGACAAATAAAATTTGGCCAATATCCATCCAGTGGAATATTATTCATCCATATAAAGTGAGGAAGTAAGTACTGATACCTGCTACAACATAGCTGAACCTTGAAAACCTGATGCTGAGTGAAATAAATGAGACATAAAAAACCACATTATACAATTTCATTTGTATTAAATGTCCAGAAAAGATAAATCTATAGAGATGGAAACAAGATCAGTGGGGTTTTGGGGGAGAATGGAGGCTGATGGCCAAGTGGGGTGACAGAAAGATTTTAGAACAGATTACTGAACAGCTCTGTAATTTTACTCAAACCCTTTGAATTGAACATTTATAATGGCTGAATATTGTGGTGCATAAGTCAGACCTCAAAAGTATAGAATTTCAATATATATGCATAATATTCTTAAGATGTTATGTATATATAAATATATTTTAATAAAATATTTAATATTATACACATAATAATAATTATTATTTTTAATGTTTATTTTTGAGAGAGATAGAGGGAGAGACAGCGTGAGTGGGAGAGTGGCAGAGAGAGAGACACACACACACAGAATCTGAAGCAGGCTCCAGGCTCTGAGCTGTCAGCACAGAGTCCCATGCGGGGCTTCA
>NW_027528861.1:240510-250671 GCF_008692635.1 Crocuta crocuta | reverse complement strand
GAGTGCATTGCATAAAACTTTGATGAAATGTGACATTTTTTTCTTTGTAAAATGATGCATAGCACTTTGAAGCTTCAAAACTACTTTAATAAGAAAATTAAAGAAAGGTTCTACTTGCCTATAGATCAGAGAGGCAATTTCCAATAAGCCTCCAAAAGAATTTAGCTAAAAACATGAACAATTACTATCAAATGCAAAATAATCCACACTTGAAAGCTGTTGCTCTAAACAGTTCAGTCCTAGAAAAGATATTGACAGTCACAATCTCCAAAGACAGGCTGTTGTTCAGTGATTCTACGATGTGGAGCAAAGTTAAATAACTGAGAAAATTATTTAAACATTTCNGATTAATGTTGATTAGCTAATAAATGTAATTACGATAACGAAAGCTTTCAATTCAATGGATTTCAGAAGTTCAGATTAGAGAATCTCTAAAGAAATTTCAACTACATTATCAAAAAACATCCCACAAGAATTCATATAGTTCCTGTCTGTAGAGGCTTAAAACTTATTAATACTAAAAATTAAACATATTTCTCTCTCTTATTATTATTGTCTACAATGCTAAAGACATAATTCATTTAAGTTGCTTCCAGATTAAATTTTGGAATAACAATATTTGTACCTTTTCATGGTGTATAAATTGCATTTACATGCATACATCAGCTAGTATAGCAGAAAAGTGGTGAAGAGAACTTTGGAGTCTAACAGACCATCACTGATTAGCTGTACATCCTTGTACAATTAATTCCACCTCTTTGAACTTCAATTTTCTTATATATACTATGGAAATATTAAGATATAATATTAAGAATATTCTACGGCATATGTTATGTGCAAGGCATATAACTATTAATTACAAACTGTGGTAATACTTTACACATTATGTAGAATATTACATCCAATTACACTGTGAGTTATTTATGACAGACAAGAGTTTCAATTATATATCTGTATCCAAAGTAAATTATTTCCTCTGGGCTCCATTGTACTTATATCTAAAATATTCTCACATTTTAAAATATGCGATAATATCTTCTTCACAGTGTTATTGCGAGAATTACTTGGTATTACATATGCAAAATGCCCAAAATAGTTCCTTTATTGGGGTAAGCACTTGCATTGAGTTCTTTTCTTTCTAGTCTGAATGATTGAGGTAGTCCCTGAAGAATCTGTAAAGTATTGTAATGGCCTAAGGCTGAGGTATAATGGCAGCAATGTTCCTTAGAACCTATAATCAGGGTCGCCAGGAGTAGCCTGGGCAAAAGTTAATGCTAAGAAATGACTGAAGGCTTCTTTTGCCTTCTCAGGCTGAGCACTGATTTAAGTCATTTTGTGTAGCTATTCCCTCTAGCCTACAGATTCTTGCTGATTGCCAACCAGGTCTTTTCAGTTCTCTCATTATCTTCAGATCAGGGTTTCACAATAATGGCACTTTTGCCATCTGGGGCAGGATCATTCTTTGCTGTGGAAAACTACCCTGTGCATTGTTGTGTGATGCTAGTAGCACTCCTCCCACATTAATGTGACACCAGGTCCCTAGCCTCCTCCTTTGGCCCAACTCCTTCAAGGAGAGCAGAATTTTATTGTTGTTATTCAAAACATTTTTAATGGGTCAGCCTGATTTATGTGTGTTGTCACTAAATGTTTTCCATTTCTTCTAACAGTATTCTGTACAATCTCATATACATTAGAAAGAGATAAGGGGCACCTGGGTGGCTCAGTCGGTGAAGCGTCTGACTTCAGCTTAGGTCATGATCTCATGATCTGTGAGTTGCAGCCCCACATTGGGCTCTGTGCTGACAGCTCAGAGCCTGGCGGCTGCTTCAGATTCTGTGTCTCCCTCTCTCTCGGCCTCTCCCCTGCTCTCTGTCTCTGTCTCTCTCTGTCTCTGTCTCTCTCAAAAATAAACATTAAATATTTTTAAAAAGAGAAAGAAATAAAATTCTAATTGAAGTTGACAGTTTAGAGCTGATCTCCAAATTTGGCATATTTGGTCAAAATCATCATAGTATTTGAACATACAGTAGCAGGTATTTGGAGAAGACATGTTATCATGTGGCTGACAGGTAAAGCTCATACATACATTTATTTAGCCTCTTTTGATGGTTATAAACACAATGAGACAAAGACAGATCTACAAAGATGGAGGATTTACACTTTCAGATGTTAAGGTCCGTTATAAAGCTATAGTAAGACAATGGTGATATTGGCAAAAGGTTATACAAACTAAACAACTAAACAGAATAGAGAGCCCAGAAAAAGTCCCCCACATATATGATCATCTGATTTATGCAAAGTTGTTGTAAGAGTACAGTACACAAAGAAGACCTTTTCAATACACAGTGCAAGATTAATCGGGTATTCACGTAAGAAAAAATATCTAGGGGCACCTGGGTGGCTCAGTCGGTTAAGCCTCTGACTTCGGTTCAGGTCATGATCTTATGGTTCATGAGTTCTAGCCCTGCGACCGGCTCTGTGCTGACAGCCCAGAGCCTGGAGCCTGGAGCCTGCTTCAGATTCTGTGTCTCCC
Organism: Crocuta crocuta; assembly: GCF_008692635.1. Taxonomy (NCBI): domain Eukaryota; kingdom Metazoa; phylum Chordata; class Mammalia; order Carnivora; family Hyaenidae; genus Crocuta; species Crocuta crocuta. The sequence continues at coordinate 248,138 of NW_027528861.1, read as the reverse complement.
TCTCTCTCTAACTCTCTTTTGCTCATACGGTCTCTTTCTCTCTCAAAAATAAATAAAACATTGACAGAGAAATTTATTTTTTGACAGGATTTTATGTAATGTAGGAATGCAAGAGGTAAATTAGCAACACATATATTTTTTTTAAATTTATGATCCATTTTGTATGGTCTCAACATTGGTTGGCCCATTACTAATATTTGTTGTAAAAGTGAAACTTGTTGTCCAACCAATAAACAGTCGATTGAGATTTTAAAAATATAAATGCATAAATAAAACATTAAAAACAATTTTTAAAAAGAAAGAAATATCTAGATCCCCATGTCTTACCCTATAAATAAAAATCAATTTCAAATATACTGCAAATCAAATTTAAAATAAATCCAGCTTTGTGAACTTGGAGCAGCCAAAGATTTCTGAAATGAAATCCAAAAGGCATTCATCATAAAACAAAACAATGATAATCTGGGCTATATTGAAATCAAGAACTCCTATTTATCAGAAGTCATCAGTAAACGCCTAAAAAACAACTCACAGAATAAACGACATTCACAATATGTATATCCAGGGAAAAACTTCTATCCAGAATATTTGCAGGGTATCAATAATGAAAAAGATAATCCGAGAGAGGGTGAAAGACTAGAAAAGGAACTTTACAAAAGAAGATGTGCAAATAACTGATAAATATGGAAAGGAACTCAACCACATTAGTCAGTCAACTACTACTACACATCCACCAGAATTGCAGACTCTATAAATAATAATATCACATACTAGGATATGGAATTGGGACACCCATACTGCTGGTAGGAGTGAAACAGATAGAATCACTGCGGAAAAATCTTTGCCAGTAATTACTGAACGAATGTGTACCCAAGATCCAGCAAATACAGCCCTAATTATATATCCAACAGAAATAAACACACGTATTAACTGAAAGACGTGTACTAAAATGTTCATAGTAACTCCCCTTATTATAACTCCAGATGATATCATCAACCCAAATGCCCATCAACAGTAGGATGTTATATAGTCACATGGGAACACTATAAGCAGTTAAGAATAAATTACAACTTTATACAAACAATCTGTATGAATCTCATATATGAAAGTTGGAGTGAAAGCCAGAAACCAAAAAAGCTTATTAGTTATGATGCCATTTATATCATGAACCAAAACACACAAGGTGTTAAAAGTCAGGTTTTTACCCTTGGTGGAGGTGTGGGGGATGCGATTGGAAGGGATTATGAGGAGGGCTTCAGGGATCCTGAAAATGTTCCACATGTTCCCAATGCTCATTACTTAGAAAAGTTCATATTGGGAAGGTTTTGCCATTCCTTTGTATGTTGATTAGATTTTATATAAAGATGGAAGAGGGGCGCCTGGGTGGCTTAGTCGGTTAAGCGTCTGACTTTCGCTTAGGTCATGATCTCGCGGTTCGTGGGTTTGAGCCCCGAGTCGGGCTCTGTGCTGACAGCTCAGAGCCTGGAGCCTGTTTCAGTCTGTGACTCCCTCCCTCTCTGACCCTCCCCTGGTCACGCTGTCTGTCTGTCTCTCTCTCTCTCTCTCCTAGAAATAAATAAAACATTAAAAAAAAAAAAAAGATGGACGAGATAGCTCACTTGCTTCAGATTTTATCTGCAACTTCCCCCTCTACATGCCAATAATGCTTTCTGTCACTTATTTGTTCAGTCTAGTGCCAAATCTACAGTTGTCTCCCACTTAGGCTTCTCAGTTGCCTTGGTGCATGGAAAAGACCTAGTTTTCTTCCTCCTCTGCTCATTTCTTTGCTCTGGCTCGGTCCTTTGCAAATTTTAATATCCTGCCTATATTCCTGTTTGCAGCTAAATTCTGTATGTATGATTGGTTTAATCCTTTTTGAAAGAATATATTAGTTACTCTCCTCTTCTCTGAATGTTACTTCTCATCCGTGTAGGGAATACTACAAGTAATTAGGCTGAACTGTTAAGTACAAATAAGCCCCAAGGCACAGTTATACTCACCTTTTCTTTATTAATGAATACAAATATAAACTCTTCCATTTGCAGAGTGTTTGAGGACAACAGTCACAACAAGCCACTTTAAATTATATAAATGCAAATGAACTTTCCAGGGGCTTTTTTTATTGTTCTAAAATTATATAACTTCATTAAGATTGTGTGAGAGAGACAGAGACAGAGAGAAAGTCTGTTTGCCAAGAATTCTAGTCATAAAAAGAGAGTCAAAGACTTTGCTTCAGAGATAATTTCCCATTATTAAATATTTTGTTATCTTTTAATTAGGCAAATTTAACATTAGGGGATATTAAGTCTGAAGTGCTATCTTGTTTTCTGTTTGAAATTCACTGTGCCAGGAATAAATTTGAGTTAATATAACTGAAATTTATAAGGCTAATATTTCCCCTTAGACAAAGCGGGGACACAAAATTATTCTGATGTAATGGTCCAAGACATGTCCATACCTAATGCACTTCTACTTGGCTCTTGCATTTATGTACAATAAAATTTGGACTGTGATCTCACGATTGGATTTAATATTCAGCATACAATCCTTTCTCAGAAATATAACAAAGAATAAATGTATTTATATAATAGTTTCTTCTTTTTGTAAAGTTTATTTATTTATTTGAGAGAGATAGCATGAGTGGATGAGGGGGAGAGAGAGAGAGAGAGAGAGAGAGAATCCCAAGCAGGCTCCATGCTGTCAGTACAGAGCCTGATGTGGGGCTCGATTCCATGAACTGTAAGATCATGACCTGGGTGGAAATCAAGAGCTGGCAGCTTAACTGACCGAGCCACCCAGGTGCCCCTATATAATAGTTACTTCTAATTTCTCTGTTCCCCAAAGCATAAACAATATATTCTGGGTCCTCAGGCTCAGAACATTTAGTTGTTCACTCCAGGTATTCCATCAGTCACCTAGTTATGTTCACTGATCTTTAGGAATATTTCTTTACTTGTATTTCTCTTTCTAGAACAACCACCACCTCACTTCATGCCAAAATGCATGTAATTTCCTTCTCCGGATATCATGACCATCATCATCTGCATGCTCCAGACAATAGATGATTCCTATCTTTTTAAAAAGCCATTCACCATTTTTAACAATTTCTATTTAAGCCAAATGGATTCCAACTCCTCCTCAGCTTCTGTTACTCCAGGTCTCCCTTCTGCTATAGTTCATCTTTCCCATTATCATCAAACATCATTCTCATGATTTTGCTTTCCAGGTTCCTTAGATAAACTTCCCTCCAACTTGATGAAAATTCCCTCAACTTGCCTCCTCTATACTTTACCATTCCTGTCTTCATCCTGCTGCTAACTCTGCTCCTAACCTCAAGGATAAGCTTTCCTTTTGTGGTCGGCTGGCATAGGGATTCAAAATACATGCCAAAGGATTTGGTTCTGCTACCAACTCTATCATGTAAGAGCTGCTTGACTGGGGTACCTGGGTGGCTCAGTCAGTTAAGCAACCAACTCTTGACTTCAGCTCAGGTCATGATCTCATAGTTCGAAGGATCGAGCCCTGCATCAGGCTCTGCACTGACAGCATGGAGCCTGCTTGGGATTCTGTTTCTTTCTCTCTCCCTGTCCCTCCTCTACTCATGCTTGCCTGCATGTACACATACGCACTCTCTCTCTCTCAAAATAAATATTTTAAAAAGCTGCTTGACTTTGGGCAAGTCTCTTATCCATTTTTTTAAAATTATTTTTAATGTTTATTTATTTTGAGAGAGAGAGAGAGACAGAGGATGAGCAGGGGAGGTGCATAGAGAGAGCGAGACACAGAATCCAAAGCAGGCTCCAGGCTTTGAGCTGTCAGCACAAAGCCCAATGTGGGGCTCAAACACACGAACCATGAGATCATGACTTGAGCCAAAGTAAGATGCTTAACCAATTGTGCCATTCAGGTGCCTGAGTCACTTATCCATTCTAACCTTCTTGTTTAACAAATGGAGAGATGGGATTGGGATAATGGGATAGCCTTTGTCCTATGTATCTCACAGGATTGTCATGGGCATCACTTCATTCATTTATTCAAAAAATGTTTACTTAGCATCTACTATATGCCAGACACTATTCTAGATTCTACGGGTGTATTACTTTTTTCTAATGTTTTTTATTTATTTCTGAGAGAGAGAGACTGCTGTGAGCAGGGGAGGGTCAGAGAGAGAGGGAGACACAGAATCTGAAGCAGGCTGTAGGCTCTGAGATAGCTGTCAGCACAGAGCCTGATGCAAGGCTCGAACCCACGAACTGTGAGATGATGACCCGAGCTGAAGTCGGACTGTTTGGACTGTTTTCATGGAGCTTCCTTTCTAGTGAGGCCTGACAACGAACACATAAACAAAGAATTTAGAATATAATTTCAGATAGTAGTATTTGTTCTGAATGAAAATGAAGCAGGGTAAGGTAAGAGGGTGACCAAATGTGATTAGGGAAGGCCCCTCAGACAAGAAGAGATCTGAGTACAGACCTATGGGAAGCAAGGAATGAAGCCTTGAATACATCTTGAGGATAAGCCTTCCAGGGAAAGGAACAGCAAGAATAAGGACATTCAAGTAGGAGATTAATTGGTGTGTCTGGGAAACAACCAGGAGGTCAATGATGCTAGAAGAGACTAAGTGAGGAGGAATGGGGATGTGGGGATAGAATATGGCCTCAGGGAAGAAGTAGGTAGAGCAGAACAGGTCCTGTAAAAAATCCTTATAAAACATGACATGCATTATGGTATAAGTATACAACATAATGATTTTATTTACATATATTATGAAATGATCACCAGTTAAGTTCAACCAGCATAAAAATGTCAGAATATAGATGCCAAGCTTCATTTATATAAAATATCACTATTATTAGATCTATTAAATACCAATATGATCTTATTTCTTCAATGATCAAAGTTCCCCTGATACCTTCAGTCTTTTACTTCTCTTCCTTTTCTGCCTACCAGCATGCTCCTATCTTTCTCAGTCTAACAAGATTCCTTTGGCTCCTATACATAACTCAAACTGACATACTCTTATCATTGCCATTACCACCAAACTTCAATGGCAAAACGTTTAAACTTCCTGCCTGTTTCTCCAATGATGCCTTTAAAAAATATTTTTGGTTAATATTTCTTAATTTTTGAGAAAGAGAGACCTAGCATGAGTAGAGGAGGAACAGAATTGGAAGCAGGCTCCAGGTTCTGAGCTGTTGGCACAGAGCCCAACCCGGGGCTCGAACCCACGGACTGAGAGATCATGACCTGAGCAGAAGTCAGATGCTTAACTGACTGAGCCACCCAGGTGCCCCAACTATCCCTTTTTTAAATCATTTACAATCTGCCCACTACCTCTGTCATTCTGAAAAATGTACCCTTGGAAACACCTTTGGTTTTTTGCTCCCATGTGCCTTACTCACTCCCCCTACATCTTACACCCCTTTAGATTTCTATATATGTGAACTTGCCATTTTTGTTACCAATGAAGCTTTTTTTCTCTACCTTTAGTACTATCACTCTGGTCCAAGTCCTCATGACCTCTCTTCTCAGTCTTAATGGTTCTTTATCTCAATTAATTTATCTCATATCTCAAAGATGATTTAAATCTCCTAAAGGATAGCACTGATTGCAATTATCTTTTATTTTATTTTATTCGTGGCATAAGCATAACGAAGAGAAAAATAATCTGTAGTAGCACCACCTGTAAAACAATTTATTTTATGATGTTCTTCTCTAGTCCTTACTCATGGGAATATACAAATTTTCTTTTTTTAACTTTTAAAAAATGTTTATTTTTGAGAGAGAGAGAGACGGAGCACAAGCAGGGGAGGGGGAGACAGGGAGACAGAACCTGAAGCAGACTCCAGGTTCTGAGCTGTCAGCACAGAGCCCGACGTGGGGCTTGAACTCATAGACCATGAGATCATGACCTGAGATGAACTTGGATGCTCAACTAACTGAGCCACCCAGGCACCCCAGGAATATAAAACTTTTCTGAGTTACTAATAAAGCATGAATATAATGTTTTCCTTATTTATTTTATTTATTTTTGTTGCTGCTTTGTATATTGTTTACCAGTTTTGCTGAGAAATAATCGACATATGTTATTGTATAAGTATATAGCATGATTATTTTATTTACATATATTGTGAAATGATTACCATATATGTGCAGCTAGCATAAATATAACTTTATATTCTGTTTGGTTTGCTTATTTCCTCTTAAGAACTTGTGAAAATTATTACATGATCTCCAAATGATCTAATCTAATGGTTACATAATAGTCCGTTGATTTGATGTTCTGTAATTTACTAAAGTGTTCCCCTACTGTTAGACATTAGGTCACCAAATGACTTTCATTTGCCTATTTAATTAAGAACAAACTCCTTTGCCTGGCATCAGAATTACTTCAAACTCTCTTTCAAGCTTTCTACTAATCTACTTTCATACTTTTGTCTCATATTCCTACCAAATCATGCTATTTCTGCTATTTCATGCTATTTCTAGTCTCTCAGCTCATTTTATAGTTTCAAAATTTTATTCATGCTCTTTGCAGAAAATGCCCCTGCCAATTTTCTTCCCTTCTTGAAAACATATCCAAAGTACTTATCGAATCTTAATGGTCTAGTTCAAATATTACATATTCCATAAAGTCTTAGTGACCCCCTCGACTATATAACATCTCTCTTTCTTCTCAACTACTATTTACTTTATAAAAATTTATTCCATGGCAGTTATTCACCCTGTCTTATGTTTCAGTAAGTTATGTACTCACCTTTGTTGCATGTGTAAAAGAGGAAAAGAAGTCAGTTGACCAGTCTTTAGTAAAAATAGTCTTAGGCTGTAAGGTAATTTATTCTACAAACACTGTACTACATATACTTACTAGTTTTAAGGTGCTGGTTTAGGCACGTTATATATATATCAATTCATTTATTTCATGTATCAACACCTTGAAGTACATTGCTTTTATAATCCCATCTTTATTCATGAGAAAATAGAAGCCCAGAGAAGTTAAGCAAACATCCCAATGAAACAGAGCTACTAAGCAGAAGAACTGAGATTTAAACTTAGGTAACTAGAACCCAGAGACTATATCCTTAAAAATTAGCTTCTTGTTGTATAACCTCTATAGAAAACTTTATAAAGAAAATAAAGTTGGAGCATTTTACAATGCTAAATATAATAACATAAAATGATATTTTCCACTTCCTCTAGTGGAGGACTAGCCTTATGAAAAATGAATTTCTTGCTGTGAACAATTAGACACGGTGGGCAAANGAGAAACACACACACACACACACACACACACACACACACACACACACAGGTGAGTCTGACATTTCTTTTGAGACACTAATATTCAAGCAATAGCTGAGAGACAAAATTACCCCTCTGCACTTCCTAGTCAAATCACTGAAAACTAGTGAAAATCTTTGACAGCCTGTGAAAATTGACACATTACCCTCAAAGTAACAATTCACGAAAAACTAATGTGGATAGAAAACAGCGGAATACCATCTTTAAAATACGAGGGAGGAAAAAAACCCTGTTAACCCAGAATCCTATATACAATGAGAATATCATTCAAGAATGAAGGAGAAATATAGACATATTAAGATAACAGAAGCTTGATAAAGTCATTA
>NW_027528861.1:239932-240226 GCF_008692635.1 Crocuta crocuta | reverse complement strand
GTACATAAATAAAAGTAAACAGGTAATTAGAAAAGTCTACATTTCCTTAAGTTTTCTAAAATGTTTGTAACAAAGCCAAACCCGTAACATTTCATTGTGACTTCTATATGTAGATTCAATACATATGACAATATGGCCTAAAGGATGGCAGAATCCAATGCATTTATATGGTTGTGAGATTTTAACTTTCTATGTGAAGTGGTGTAGTATTTATTACCTATAAGTCTGAGCAACCACTAAAAAATCCCAAGAGCAAGTATAGAAAAATAATCAACAGATAACTAAAATACAACT
>NW_027528861.1:239166-239900 GCF_008692635.1 Crocuta crocuta | reverse complement strand
ACGGATTAAGTACTCCAATTAAAAGCCACAGGTTATCAGAATGGAATTTTTTGACAAGCAAGATTCAACTATGTGCTGTCTACAGGATATGCATTTGAAAATAAAAGAACACATAAACTANAAGAATCACATGCAGAACTTGAAAACACATGAGGGGAAATTAGATGGAATTTGAAGGGGAAGTATGCAATTCTACAATTACATTAGGAGATGTTAATATGACTTTTTCAGCAATTCATTGAACAACTAGACAAAAAAATCTAGTTAACTAGACAAAACAAATCATAAGCTGATTTGGACAATATTATCTACTACCTTGACCAATTTGACACTTACTTAAAGGAACCCTTAGCAAACAGAGAGAGTACAAACATATCCTAGGCCATAAATCAAGTTTCAGTAAATCAAAAGGACTGAAGTTATACAGAGTGTAGCCTCAATTTACAACAAGAATCAAACTGGAAATCAATAACAATAAAATATCAAGGAAAACCCAAAATATTTAAAAATTAACGAAGTTTTGGGGCACCTGGGTGGATCAGTCAGTTAAGCATCTGCCCTCAGCTCAGGTCATGGTCTCACAGTTTGTGGGTTCTAGCCCTGTATCAGGCTCTGTGCTATCAGCTCAGAGCCCTCTTCAGGTCCTTTGTTCCCCTCTCTCTCTGTACCTCCCTTACTCATGCTCTTTCTCTCTCAAAAATAAAAATAAATTTTAAAAATTAAGAGTTTCTAAA
>NW_027528861.1:238180-239101 GCF_008692635.1 Crocuta crocuta | reverse complement strand
ACTCCCAAAGAAAATTAGAAAATTCTGTGTATCACAATTTATGGAATGAACCTAAAGCAGTTATTAAGGGGAAATTAGAGGTTTAAATGCTTATATTAGCAAAACTTAAGATGAAATAAAAAAACAATTTAGGCAAAGAAATACCAAGGGAATCTTTCACAACCAGATTTTCACTAAAGGAAATATTAAATGGAGTTATTTATGTGGAAAAAACCCTATCTGAGATGCAAGCAATGACAACAATGACATGTGTCAAAATAGATGTATATAACAATATAAGACAACGTTAATAATTTGTAAGGTTTTGAATATATGTAGAACTAAAATGCATAAAAACAACAAAATTGTGGATTAGAAGAATTGGGGTTAGCATAACATGTTCTACCGGAATAAAAATGCCCATTTTAGTAAAAGTACATATTGATATCAGAATTTAATAGGTCATTGAGGTATGCTATTTTTGATGATAGTCACTAAAACAGTGTAAAATGGTGTCTATATATACAAAGAATGACCTAGTGCAGAAATAATAGCGGTGCCTGACTGGATCAGTTTGTAGAGTATGTGATGCTTGATTTCAGCTCAGTTCATGATCTCATTGTCAATTGTGAGATTGAACTCTGCATTGGGCTCTGCACTGAGCATACAGCATGCTTGGGATTCTCTCTCACCCTCTCTCTGCCCCTCCCCCCTCAAAATAAATAAACTTTAAAAAATAATNATTAGTCACAGGAAGATATAATTAAGTATACCATAATAACATAGCTTCAAAATAAGTGAAGCAAAATTGGCAAACTAAAAGAAAAGAAAAAGGAAAAAAGAAAAAATCCATAATCATAATGAGAGATTTAATACAACTTTCTCAGTAACTAGAAAATTACACAGACCAAAAAAGGCATTACCAATTTGATGTATTTGGAA
>NW_027528861.1:237776-238060 GCF_008692635.1 Crocuta crocuta | reverse complement strand
GATGTAAATTTCAGTATGTTTCAATATATTTAAATCATACAAAATTTATTTTCTTTTTTGTTAATATTTATTGTTCTGAGAGAGAGAACAGGGGAGGGGTAGAGAGAGGGAGAGAGAGAATCCCAAACAGGCTCCATGCTGCCAGCGCAGAGCCTGAGGTGGGACTTGAACTCATGAATCGTGAGATCATGACCTGAGCTAAAATGAAAAGCCTGGCACTTAATAGACTGAGCCACCCAGGTGTGCCCAGAATTTGCTTTCTGACCACAGTGTGATAAAGCTAG
>NW_027528861.1:227301-233732 GCF_008692635.1 Crocuta crocuta | reverse complement strand
GTGTGATAAAGCTAGAAATATAACAAAAATTAGAAAATTTCCAAATACTTAAAAATTAAGCAACATATTTCTAAAGAAGCCATAGATCACAAAAGAAACTGCAATGGAAATTAAAATATATTTTGAATAAATGACAACCTTGTAAGATGCACCCAATGCTATTCTCACAGAGAAATGTATGTCCTTAAGTCCATATAGTAAAAGATAAGAAACAGTGGGGCACCTGGGTGCCTCAGTCGGTTAAGAGTCGGACTCTTGGTTCCCGCTCAGATCATGGTCTTGTGGTTCGTTAGTTGGAGCCCCACATTTGGCTCCGCACTGACAGCACAGAGCATGCTTGGGATTCTCTCTCTCCCTCTCTCTCTGCCCCTCTCCTGCTTGCTCTCTCTGTCTCTCAAAATAAATAAATCTTAGAAAAATTAAAAGATAAGAAACAGTGAAAATCACCAATCCACTTTAAGAAGTCAGAAATATACCTGAAGAAAGAAAAAATGAAATAAAAAAAGTAGAAACTAATAAAATTAAGCTAAACACTGCTACAACATGGATGACACTAAAAGACATTAGGCTAAGGGAACTAAGCCAGTCACAAAGGAAAAATACTGTGTAACTCCACTTACATATGAGATACCTAAAATAGTGAAATTTATAAAGACACAAAGTCAAATGGTGGTTGCTAGGTGTTTGGGGACACAGGATGAACTGGGGAGTTATTGTTTAGTAGGAATGGAGTTTCAGTTTGGGAAGATGGAAAATGTTCTGGAAATGGGTGGTGGTGATGGTTACACACAAAATGAAAATATATTTAATGCCATTAAACTGCACCCTTAAAATGGGTAAAATGAAAAATTTTATATCATGTATATTTTATTACAAAAAGAAAAGTTTCCAAAAATTCACAGCTGTCTGGATTTGGAACTATCTTTGTGGGAAGGTTTTTATTTAGGGAAAGTAAACAGTTTTTTCTAAGATTATTTTAATAAGTATAGGAATGTTTTTAAATGTTTCCATTTTTCTTGTGTTAATTTCAATGTTGTTAATGTCTAGGAATTTGTACATTTCATGGGAATTTTCCCAATAAAGTCCTGCATAGGCTGTAAATATTCATTGTTGCTACCATTTCCAATAGCATCCCATTTATCATTCTTGATGTTGACTAATTGTGCCTCCTCTCTAGCTCTCTTTTATCAATTCACTTTTACCAGTCTTTTATTAATTTCATAATTTTTTTCAGATAATCAATTTTTGTTTACATTTTTCCCAATATCTGTGTTTCAATGATTTTGGGTATCTATACAGATATGAGAGTGATGGATCAGATGGTATCTTTATTTTTAATTTTTTAAGGAACAGTCATAACATTTTCCATAGCAGCTACATCATTTTACATTCCCACCGTCAGTGCACAAAGGTTTCAATTTCTCTACATTTTCACCAACATGTGTTATTCTCTGTTTTTTTAATAGCCATCCCAGTGAGTGTAAATGATATTTCATTGTGCTTTTGATTTTCATTTCCCTAATGATTAGTAATATTGAGCATCTTTTGATGTGCTTATTGGCCATTTGTATTTCTGCTTTAGAAAAATGTCAATTCAATTCTTCTGCCATTTGTTAATTGGGTTGCTTTTTGTTGTTGTTGTTAAGTTGTAGGAGTGCTTTACATATATTCTGAATATTAATCCCTTATCAGATGTGATATGCAAATATTTTCCTCATTCTATGAGTTGATTTTTCTCTCAGTTGATAATGTTCTTTGATGCACAAAAGTTTTAAATGTTGATGAAATCTAGCTAATTTTTGTACATATGTTATTTTTTCCAACTTCATTCTTTTGCATATTGCTATATTGGGAAAACTGTTCTTTCTCCTATTGAATGTTCTTGCCATGCTTGTCAAAAATCATTTGACCATAGAGGTGAGGGTTTATTTCTGTGCTCTCTATTCGATTCAATTTGATTTGATTCGATTCAATTCTAGGCCCTCTGTATTCTATTCCATCAGTCTATATACCACTAACACACTGTTTTGATTAGTATAACTTTCTAGTAAATTTTGAAATCAAGAGGTGTGAGATCTTCAATTTTGTTCTTAACATTTCATGATTGTTTGGCTACTTGGTGTCCCTTGAGATTACAGATAAATTTTAGGGAAGATTTTCCTATTACCACAAAAACACATTTTGATAGAAAATGCATTGAATCTGCACATTTTTGGGGTTATTATGGAGATTATATGCAACATTCTAAAGTTCTAACAATCTATTTTAAATAAAAATCACCTTAACTTCAATTGCACATGGAACTTCTACTCCTGGGATGCCTCACCCCGTTCACTTGGTAGAGCATGCAACTCTTGATCTCAGGGCTGTAAGTTTGAGCCCCACATTTTGTGTAGCGATTACTTAAAAATAAAAATCTTTATGGGCACCTGTGTGGCACAGTCAGTTAAGCTTCCAAATTTTGATTTCAGCTCAGGTTATGATTTCACAGTTCGTGCCATCGAGCCCCACATCAGGCTCCACACTGATAGCACAAAGTCTCTCTCTCTCTTCTCTCTGCCCTTCCCCCTGCTTGCATGCTCTCTCTATCTCTCAAAATAAATAAATAAACATAAAAATAAAATAATTTCTTTAAAAANTTACGGTCTATTCAGCTCTCTTTTGGCCATGCATACTGCCTAGAAGTGTGTGTATGTATTTCCATTGCTCCTGTATTCTTGCCTTTAAATATCTTAATTTCCAAAACATTCTTTATCTGTCATCTACTTGGAATCTTAGATTTTAAAAAGATTTTCTTTTAATTTTNCTCTCCACAATAGCTAAAACATGGAAAGAGCCTAAGTGTCCATCAACAGATGAATGGATCAAGAAGATGTGGTTTATCTATACGATGGAATACTACATGGCAATGAGAATTAATGTTTATTTTTTAGAGAGACAGAGACAGAGTGCGAGCAGAAGAAGGAAAGAGAGAGAGGAAGACACAGAATCCAAAGCAGGCTCCAGGCTCTGAGCTGTCAGCACAGAGCCTGACGCAGGGCTCAGGGCTCAGGGCTCAAACTCAGGAGCTGTAAGATCATGACCTGAGCAGAAGCTGGACTCTTAAGCGACTGAACCACCCAGGCGCCCTGGGTCCTTAGATGTTTTATTCTCTCTCTGACCATCACTTCTTGTCCTCGGCATCCACAGATCAGCAGCCCCCCTACAGCTTTTGCATACTGACATTCACTATTGTCCTCTGCCCCTTTATCATATTGAGATTTGAACTATGCCACCTTTCCCCATTCAAATTCTAAGTCAGAGAGGACCAGTCCTTCAGACACAGCTGACAGACAGGTTCAAACACTGCAAATAAATTCTGCTGCGCTGCTACTGGATCAAGGAAAGGAACTGCGAATTGAACCACCTCCTCACAACCATGTCCAATTGCATAAATGAGGGCGAAGGGAGCAGAAGCCACAAAATGTCCTACTGTTTTGAATGTGGCTTTTCTTGATTGAATGTTATCTTGGTTGCTGCAGAATTTTGACTGGCTTCCAGAGTTGCTAAAAAGTTATTGTAGTTAGTCTCAATTTTTTAAATGTTTCCGTGGGGAAAAAAGGGTCTGGAGCTTCCTACTTGCTCACATCACTTCTGAAACTTTCAGTGAAAAACTAATACCAAACTTACACCAGCCCCTCAGAAAATAATGAGAGAAAAATTTCCAGTCTGTTTTAGGAGGCTAGCTGAACCTTGACAGCAGGCAAATTAGGAATATAAAGAAACAAGGCCTCACCTGATAAATTGCAATTACAAATAATGTATCTAAAGCAAATATCATACAAATGGCAAATTACTAAAAGATTTAACTCCGAGATTGCAAGCAAGGCAAAAATCCCCACGACGTATCTTTTGTTTACCATTATATTAGATATCCTGGTCATTACAATTGTATAAGAAAATTAAATTCTAAGTATAGGAAAGAAATTTATTTTCACTCACAGGCCAATTAGTTTTTTATAAAGCCAATCCAATAGAATCTCAGAGAAATTGTTAGAATAAATAACGAGTACAGCATGGTTACCAGTACCAGAGTCAATATATAGAAATTAATCAGATTCTATAAATATTTAGAAAAAATTATGAAATATTCCACTTNAGAAATTTGAAAGACTTCTAGAAGGAACATTTACAACCTGACCCTATTTTTTATTTACAAAAAATAAAACAATTTGGGTAGATTATAGATATAAATGGTAAAAATACAAAAAATAAAACTTCCTGATGATAGGAGATGGTACTCATGACCTTGTTGTAGATAATAATTTCATCAATGGGATACAAGAAGTACTACCCATTAAGGAAAGATTGACAAATCAGACTACATTAGAATCAGAAACCCCTGATAATTAAAGGACACCATCAAAAATGTGGAAAGGCCAAGCACTGAGTGGGAAAATATGTTGGTAACCAACAAAAGTGTTGTAATCAAAATATACAAAAGCTTCTACAAACCAGTAATAAAAAGACAAACAACTCAATAAGAATGGGCAAAGACATACACAGACATTTCACAAAGGATGATATCCTAATAGCCAATAAGCACACTAAAAGATGTTCAACCTCTTTAGTCATCAGAGAAAGTGCAAATTGAAACTCTGGTGATATAGCCCTGCAGTCCACCAAAATACCAATTATTGGCCAGAACATGAGTGAGGGGAACTCTCAAACACTGACCATGAGATTAAAAAAAGGGTGCAACAAATTTTGAACTCTATTTGGTAGTTACAGCTGAATTGAATATATCAAATGTTCTAGTACTTTACTCCTAAGTATACACTTTACAGAATATATGCCAAAAACATGAACAAAAAGTCCATACCCAGATGGGTATACATGTCTCATTGATGTGAATCTTATACAATTTAAGGGGCTCTGATTAATAAAAAATTACAAAATTATGAATGTAAAATTAAGTACAAAAATGAATATTTAATTAGAATGATAAAAGATATCACAACTATAGTAGACTTGGGGATTCAGGTCTCTTTCCTCTGTAACATCTTTAGATAACTTACCAGAAATGCTTTCATAGAGATATTACATGGAATCTGGCTTCCCCTCCTTACCCAGAATACTCTACAAATCCCAACAATTCATAGCTCTCAGGGAGGCCTATGCAAATGAAGGACCCTGAAGCTTAGGCTTCATTAAGTTCTTGGTAAATTGCCTATGATCATCATAACATTATTCAGAAAAGCTAATACTGGAAAAAATCCACCTATTCATCAGTAGCAGAATGCATATGTTGTGGAACATCCATACAATGGAATGCTATACAGCAATGAAAACAAACAAATCACTACTATGTGCAACAACATGAGTGAATCTCACAATCATAATATGGAGTGACAGAATCCAAAATAAAAATGAATATAATCTACATGATTTCATTTGTATACAGTTCAAACATACACAAAATAATGTATGGCAATAAAAGTATCGATAGTAGTTTCCTCTGNTCTGAGATGTTCATATGTTCTATGTTTTTTTTAAATTTTTTAACCTTTATTTATTTTTGAAACCAGGTAAGATTATCCTACAAATATAATATTCAAGAGTTATTAGAAATATTAGATATCACTAATACCTAATTATTTAATTTTATGGGTGAAAAATCTAGGGACCAAAGAAACAGAATAGCATATCCAGTGACTCTCAGCATGTGACAGAATTTGAACTACAATCCAGGGCTGGAAAGTTTCATATAGAAGGGAATTTAGGTATAAGGGATATGCTTTACCACAAAGGTCATGCAGTTATGTAAAAAAGTGCAGAGGGGCACCTGGGTGACTCAGTTGTTAAGTATCCAACTTTGGTTCAGGTCATGATTTTGTGGTTCATGGGTTCAAGCCTTGCATCAGGCTCTGTGCTGGCAGCTCAGAGCCTGGAGCCTGTTTTGGATTCTGTGTCTCTTTCTCTCCCTGCCCCTCCTCCACTCACATTCTGTTTCTTTCAAAAATAAATAATAATACATTTAAAAAAAATTTTAAGTGCAAAGAACAATAATTTACCCAACTCAGGAAGAGAGCATAATGTAGGTTGCAGCAAGTGAGAGTATCAGGCAAAGAGTGTTGGAGTCGATGTCCTTGGTGCCCCCAAACAAGAATTTATATTTGTTGCTAAAGATATCAGGAACTACTATAAAGATTACTAAGAACTTTGTATGCAAGTAAAGTTGTTCACAGCTTAAAATATGCTGCTATAAGATACTTGATGTAAGTCTCTTGATAGCCACAAAGACTTATGGAAGTGACACAAAAGAAAAAGAGAAAGGAATCAAAATCCATCATTCAAAAGCAAAAGAAACGCAAAGAAAGACCACAAGGGTGAAGAAGAGGAACAAAGAATTACAAAACAAAGAGAAAGTAGTTAAAAAATGGCAATAGTAA
>NW_027528861.1:225885-227148 GCF_008692635.1 Crocuta crocuta | reverse complement strand
TCTTTGTTGATCACTTACAATGTTTCCTGGGTTATGTGGGCTATATAAAAAAGTATTCTCATGACCTCAAGGAGCTGGTGTAGGTATTTATGGTTGAGTTCCTCACTGGGGATGCTTTGACACACAGTTTTACACATTCTTAGAACAGCAAATCATATCTTTTAGAATCATTCTCTGAAAGAATCATATATCTTGAAGGAACCAGTTTTCCTAGTCCAGCTCATTGATACATGGTTTGGCTACCCTGTACAATTGTGTTAAATGGTCATTCTACCTCTGCATGAACATTCCAAGATGTGACTCATTCCATTATTGAAAACGTCTTTGTTATTATTATTTTTAATGTTTATTTAATTTTGAGAGAGACAGAACACAAGTGGGGTAGGGACAGAGAGAGAGGGAGACACAGAATCTGAAGCAGTGTCCAGGCTCTGAGCTGTCAGCACACAGCCTGATGCGTGGCTCAAACTCACAAACCACAAGATGGTAACCTGAGCCAAAGTCAGTCACTTAACCGACTGAGCCATCCAGGCACCCCTGAAAACCTTTAATTATTAGAAAGTGCTCCCTTAAGTTCAACAAAAACCTGTCTTCATACAGTACCCTCCTACCCCATTTCCCGTCATTAAGCCTGATTAAATCCACTGGGCAAAAGAGACCAATTGTAATTCCTCTTACTGCAATACATCCTTCTAAATATGTGAAGAACTTCCCAGTTTGTGCAACTATTTTTAATATGCCATGATTTTTAGGCTATTTTCAATCATCATTGTTAATTTCTGAACACATATTGATTTTCCTTCTCTTCAAGAATAGAGTCTAGAAATGGAGAATTTTCACATGTGATCTGACCAAGACAGAATAGAATGAGTGCATGACAGTGCTCATTCTAGAGTTTTCATTTTGCAGATAAAGTTTTATATCATGTTAGGTTTCCTAACCTCCTGCTTTCTTCTATTGACTCATACTGAAACTAGTAAATATGGATTTAAGGGGGGAGAGGGATACTTGTATTTCTGTTCTCTTTTTAGTTCTATATTCTTAGTTGTATTTTGTTTTCTTTTATGACCCAAACATAAACTTTTCATTTTTTCCCTAGGAAACATCAACCTCTTAGGTTCTTAATTCTCCAATTTAATGTATTAGCTATGCTTCCTAGCTTTGTTTGATTTCCCATTTTCTTCAACAACTACTGGTATCCTTATCTAATCCACTGATAAAATAATGTATATAACAAAATCCTCTGTGATGCAGTTCATGGTT
>NW_027528861.1:224887-225702 GCF_008692635.1 Crocuta crocuta | reverse complement strand
TTCATGGTTATTACTATGAGCAAATAACCAATAGGTTACCAGTCAGAAAACAGTGGATTTGAACTTTGTCTAAATCAAGATAAATAACTATGAACATAATTTTTTATCTTTGAAATGGTAATTGTATCACCCATCCTGCCTCTTTATAAGATGTTTACATTTTTATTTATTTGTTTATTTATTTATTTACTTTAGACAGAGAGAAGGAGGAGAAAGAGGAAAAGAGAGAGAGAGAGAGAGAGAGAATCTTAAGCATGCTTCATGCTCAGCACAGAGCCCAATGTGGGGCTTGATAACATGACCCTGGGATCACGATCTGAGCCAAAATTAAGAGATGAACACTCAAGCAACTGAGCCAACCAGGCGCCCCATTTATAAGATTTTTTAGAGGAAAAGTAGACATTCTTTATGTAAAGGCTTTAAAGGGAATAAAATCTAATCTAAATATGTGGGGCATTGTTGTTAATGCTATTTTTTACCTACAGTAAAAGTCGTATTGATTGATTTCCCAATAATGTGACCAGTTGCTTGGCATCTTTTAAAGAGGTAGTTCATAACAACTTTATACTACATACCATTATTTACCAAAATCTATATTCCCCTTTAAATAAGTCTATCAAATTCAATAACAGAGATAACAGAACACTGAAATAGGATGACAGGAATGATTAATTCTTGCAAAACAGAAGCACTCTATTGACAAGGTAATGAGAAGTTTGCATTTTTATAGTTCTTCTATGTTTCTAATCTTGAGAATTCTGGTACCTATTCTAAAAGCTTTCCTTCATATTTTTAAATGCAAGCCATTTCACTGA
>NW_027528861.1:223641-224594 GCF_008692635.1 Crocuta crocuta | reverse complement strand
GGATATCATATTGTGCCATAAACTGTGTGTGTGTGTGTGTGTGTGTGTGTGTGTGTGTGTGTGGTTGTTTGTATGTAGGAAGGTGGATTTTCCACTTGAGAAGTGATCATCCCAATGGTTATTTATAAGGAAGCCAGTCTTTTTCCCCACAAGCAACACAAAACCATTCAAACATATACTGCAGAAAGCAAAGATACTATGACTGTGTATGGCATGTAGCAGAGATACTGGCAGCAGGAAATGAGGGGACACCAGAGCACGAGGAATAAGGAAGGGCAATGAGCACAGCAAGAACTGCACAAAAGAGAGGCACCTGTAGGCTTAGGACAGACAAAAGCAGCAGACAACTCTTGTAAGAGAACATCGATGTCTTACTGCTGTCTCCTGGGAGGGAGAACCCCAGAAATACATAGCAGTGCAAGAGTATTGGGAAAAAGGAAGAATCCATTTATAAAGATTTACAGCAAAGGTTAGTAACAAAAGATATTGTTACATAATAAGGCTAATGACAGAATGTGACATTGATTAAATTTCAGGAGGAGTCCAAAGGCCCCTGTCAACCCACACGCAAAGCAACATATAAAGCTCATATTTAAAAAGGGGGGAAAAAAGGCAGAAGATGAGTCAAGAATAAAACTATGATCTTCACCTGGTTATCTTTCCCTAAAGAACCAATCCCTACAGGGGTGCCTGGGTGGCTCAATTGGTTAAGTGTCTGACTTTAGCTCAGGTCATGATCTCAAGATCTGTGGGTTCAAGCCCTGCACTGGGGTCTGTGTTGACAACTCAGACCCGGGAACCTACTTCAGATTCTGTGTTTCCCTCTCTCTCTCTATCCCTTGCCCACTCACACTCTGTCTTTCTCTCTTAAAAATAAATACTAAAAAAGTTAAAACAATTAAAATAAAAATATTTTAATAAAAAAGAACTGATTCCCACAGTGATACAAGAAA
>NW_027528861.1:212383-223612 GCF_008692635.1 Crocuta crocuta | reverse complement strand
CTCTCACATAAATATTTATAATGAGTTGAAACAGTTAACTTACCTACTTAGTAAGTATGTTTATAATTCATCCATGGTATGCTTAAATTAATATCAATTCCCTTTCAGTTTGAAATTTCAACTAGAAAGTCCTAATAGGATATTGTGTAGAATAAAAATACCTAAATGTAGTTTGAATGTAGGGACCATCTGGTCCCTAGACTGTCAGTGAAACACCTGTAGTCCAGCAGATTCAGAGAGAACGAAGGTTTATAAAGTTATCTCCTTCCTAGAATAGGATTATAGATCCTAAATTTAAAAACACCTTCTCAGGGTTCCTGGGTGGCTCAGTTGGTTAAGAGTCTGACTTCAGCTCACGTCATGATCTCAGTTTGTGAGTTCAAGTCCTGCATCATTCTCTGTGCTGACAGCTCAGAGCCTAGAGCCTGCTTCTGATTCTGTGTCTCGTCTCTTTCTACCCCTCCTCTGCTCTCTCTCTCTCTCTCTCAAAAATAAAAACATAATTTTTAAAAACATCTTCTCTTCCACCATCCCCTACTAAATGTCGGTAGTTTTTAGGAATGCATGTATAGTTCATATCTCTTCTCACTCTCCTCTCCCCTATCCCCACCTTTGGTCCCCTTTAGAACATCATACTGACATTGCCAATGACAACATACCTCTGGTCAATGTCCCACTGATACCTAAACCTCAAAAGTCCAAGAACAATTTTATCAAATTCCTTCACATCTCTCCTAAACTATTTCTTGCTTTTATCCTGTTTTTCACAGGAAAAATCTCACCATTCATCTTGTCTCCCAAACTAGACACTTCAGTGTCATTTTTAACTTTGCTTTGTTTTATCCTGCAACAAATAGCTTTTTGGTAATTTTACCTTTTAAATATCTCTCCAATTTGTCCCCTCCTCTTCATACCTATTGTTACTATCATAATCCAGGCCATCAATATCACTTGCTATTGGGTAAACTTCTAATTGCAATCTCTACCTTCAGACTCTCCTAGATTTTTTTGATTTTTTAAAACTTTTATTCATTTTTGAGAGAGAGAGAGAGAGATACAGAACACAAAGAGAAGTGGGGCAGAGAGAGAGGGAGACAGAATCCAAAGCAGGGTGCAGGCATCAGGCTCTGAGCTGTGAGCACAGAGCCAGACGTGGGGCTCAGACCCATGAAGCACGTGATCACAACCTGAGCTGAAGTCAGACGTTTAACCAACTGAGCCACCCAGGTACTCCAGACTCTCCCATTTTAAGACATCCTCTATACAATGGCTAGAGAGCTATCTAAAATATGATCATATTAGGCCCTGCATGAATTATTTCAATAGAGTCAGACTCCCTAAGATACAAAGGACATTGTACTTTAGCCACTGCTTAACCTTTCAAGCCTCATTTCCTGCAATTTTTCTATAGGCATCCCATGCCCCCCAAATATGAAATAACCTAATTCTCATAACACACCATTTCTTTCATTTCTACATATATTTACCTCTCTTGTCTACTTGTGAGATTCATACTCATCCTTCAAGAACGGGATCAATAGCACCCTCTCTGAAGCCTTTTTAAAACTGAAATCCTCCCATTCCTGAAACAATTATTCTTTCCCTCCCCAGTATGAACAGAGCATGTAATTCATACCTCTGGAATACATAAAATTGATGCTAGAAGGCACAATATTATGTATAATAATAAATAATAATAAATAAAATTTATTAATAAATAAAAAAATAAAAGGCATGATTATTTTTAAANCCATCTCTTTTTTATATGTTCTATATAGTCTAGATAGGCTATAAGACTTATATTTCCCATAAATATTCCACATACATCTAAACTTTTATTTCTATGTCCCCACTGTCTAGGAGCCTGTGAGTTCCATGAATCTTTTGAGCTTGGGTCCATGGCCATAGAAGAACTCTTAAGTACATTAAATGGCTGCAGGAACAAAAACAATGAAGTCTAATCTCATCACCAGTGAAGACAAGAATGATGTAACTGTCCATAGCTGCTTCTTTCTGAACATATTTTGCTTTACCAGTGAGAGCCCTTATATAAAAGGAAGGCATTAAGTATAGTGCATGTAGAAAAAATTAGGATAAAGAGAGACCTAGGTTCAAGTTGTCCATTTTCCCAATTTAAACTGAGAATCTGTGGTGCACTTGGGTGGCTCAGTTGGTTAAGTGTCCAACTCTTGACTGTGGCTCAGGTCATGATCCCAGGATCATGGGATCAAGCCCCAATGTTGGGCTCCGCACTGAGCATACAGCCTGCTTAAGATTCTCTCTCTCTCTCTCTCTCTCTCTCTCTCTTTCTCTCTCCCTCTGTCCCTCTCCCTCACTCACGCTCTCTAAAATATTTTTTTAAATGAAATATAAAGTGGGAACTCTGCACATACTCTTCACATGACTCTATGAGATCATGGTAGAAGCTGGAAATATGAAGTGGAGATCTATCATACCCATCATGCCTAACTTTCATACAATTATTAATCATTATACTTCATTAAAAAAGAAAATGTACTATATGCTAGAACAATGGACATAAACCAAGACTGTCTAATATGTATGTATACCTCATTGTTTTGTGCACTATGAAAGATACAGAATAAGTATGAGATCCCCACCTTCAAAGAGTTAATAGTCTCATTAGACAAAGGATATTCATGTGAGACAAAGAGCTATATAAGGGTGAATATTAAAAAAATACAAACTAAGTGGTGTAGATGGTGGAATAATAATAATTAGATTGAGAGGCTGGATTATTTAGAGAAGGTTTCATGGAAGAGCTAAGACTTGAGCTAATAGGAAAAATGCTTGTCTGTGTGTAATTGAAAGTAATCCAAAGATGGTAAGGCAAGTCAAGCACAATCATTACTATATGGCACCTAGTACTGAACTAGCAAACAACCTAAGCACACATGCAATGAACAAAATGGCACTGATGTTATTTGACTCTTAGCCTTGGCTCAGCATTGGAGTAACTGCCATGAAAATGTATGCCAGCCCACAGTAATCTCGCTTTTTCTCTGCACCTCAGTTCCTGAATCTGGCCTCACAATTCTACTCTCCTTGACCTGACCTCCAGAGTCATCTTTGGTTTTCCCAGAATGGGATCAGTAAACCACCAAGGGAGCCTAGCACTGTCCTTAGGCCACTCTGTGACTAGTTGACTCCATTGACTCCTTGACTACTTACATCACATATTAGCTGGTGTTTAGACCTCATAAATGGAGCTGATGCAGAACAATTACTGGACTCATATCCAAGTTAATCTTTCAAGAAGCATGCCCACAAACATGTATATAGCTGGACAAGCAAGGGAACGTTACCAAGACTAATTACCTGAGGCATGATCTGATCAACCGTGATAGTGACAAGAACCTCTCAGAAATTTGTTTTGTTTCTGTTATATTAAATTGATGGTTTCAGCAGCAGAAACAGCTATGTTAACAGCTCCCCTTGATTCCTTTTATCAGATTCTATCAAATGGCCCCATCAATAAAGCATCAGATAATTTTTTTAGACTTGATTATTTACATATAGCTGCACTCTAAATTAGGGATGTCTTATGGATGTCTT
Source organism: Crocuta crocuta (assembly GCF_008692635.1). NCBI lineage: Eukaryota > Metazoa > Chordata > Mammalia > Carnivora > Hyaenidae > Crocuta > Crocuta crocuta. The sequence continues at coordinate 220,036 of NW_027528861.1, read as the reverse complement.
GATGTAATTACCATCCATACCTTCTGATACCAACTGGAGACAAATGTTTTCATCAATAAGTTATGTGACAGACTTTGAATGTCCTGAGTTACTTCTTATGATTGTTTTTAAGCTTTAAAAATATGGGTTGAATCTCTCCTTCAGCCCTATACTATATGGATTTCTGCAGCTGTTTTTCTTGGATGATTCACTAGTCAGATTTCTCATTAGGCTCAATCATGAATTTCTAAAGGCTCATCCCACATTTTGAAAAACAAGGTAGCTGCATTCCAGGGGGAAATTCTTTGAGTAATAAAAAGTTTATGGAAGAACAATGGAAATAATTCTTACATAAAAATGAGCACTGGAACTTTAGTTTTAACATCTGCACAACAGAATCATCTTTTTGCATTTTTTAATGAACACTTGAGCTCAGCATTTTCAGATCATATAGTGAAGCACTTCTGCTCTTTGATTTACTGTGCAGTGGGTTACAGCTTTCAAGTGACTGACAATCATCTGGGTTCTGAATTCAAAGCCTGGGGAAAGGTCATTTAACTAAGCCTCCTGGTGTCTTCAATAAGATCTATGTGTATGATTTTCCTGGAAGTGGGGAGGAAAAAATTGTGACAGTGTATACTTAAAATAAGAAGCCTTTAACAGCTGCCCAATTGCAAGACCAAAAATCCAACTTACATTTGCAAAATCAAAATAATGATTGCAGCAAAGCTGCATATCTGATAGATTATGAAAAGCATGAATTACAATTAAACACCATTGTAGTACATGCTAATTTACCAAGGCTACACAGAAATTGCATTTGGGTTTCATGGGGGCATCCACACAGGTCCCCCTCAAAAAAATTCATCCAGTCTGTATTTGACAATGAGTGCAAGTCATATGACAAATGACTGTTTTACTGCTTGCACTAAAGCACAGAACTTAGCAAAGTCTGAATGACCAGCTAATATAAAGGGAGAACTGCTTTAATAAAATAGATTTCCAGCATGGATTTAGTCTATGTTTTAGTCAACTTCTGTATTTATGAGACAGATCAACTAAAAGACAATATCACACTTTTAATAACCTTTCTACATTCAACTTTTCCAAATGATTTTTAGGTCTATGTACTTTAATTGCAGTCATGCTAAACTCAACAGGGTCTAGCAGTGTCCAAGAGAGTTTGCTATACCTGATCCCTCTCTGGCCAAGTGTCCAAATAACTAGTCAGTCAGTGCATTATATACATATATGCATCTAATACATATATAGCTACATACATAGCATGTATAATAAGTATTTAAAATACAGTCTATACCTAATAAAAATATGCTGTGACAATCTGAGATGAGATGACCACATCTCACCCAATAACTAACCTTTCTGTCTCTGCCTTGATAACCAGATATCTGATCAAACTGTGAACTAGTTGAGGTCAGGGACTGGCCTCTAGTAATATGCATATCTTCAGTGCTTACTATAGTACCTGACACAATGATAAATGATCTAGGAATGGATAGATAGAAAACTGGATGGTTGACCTTTGCTCTGATATCATATATTTGACTTCTCCAAAATTCTAATTATTCCGTTAATTTAAATGCTTTGGTTTGAGCTTCTTAATCCCTGTTTCTTTCTAAAATCTAATTAGCCTAATCATAGTGACACAGTAATAGGGGCCCATGTCCCATTCTTTCAAATTGTTAGATGAGAACAAAATAAGTGCAAAATAAAAAAAAAAAAAACTAGTGACCCCAAGAATAGCAATGTGGATAATTTATGTTAAAATAATTTAAGAATAAACAAACAGAGGATTAATTAGTGTGTTTACTATTTTCAACAAGCACTGTATCATTTTAAGAAGAAATGGTAGGGGTGTCTGGGTGACTCAATAGGTTAAGTGTCCGACTCTTGATTTCAGCTCAGGTCGTGATCTCACAGTTCATGGGATCAAGCCTTGTGTCGGACTCTGTGCTGACACTGCAGAGCCTGCTTGGGATTCTCTCTCTACATCTCTCTCTGACCCTTCCTAGCCCATGCTCTTTCTCTCTCTCTCTCTCAAAAGAAATAAATTTTTCAAAAGAAGAGAAATGGTAAAAAGTGCATTTTTAGTTGATAAAATTTGCCAGATCAGAAAAATAATAAATAAAACAACTTTTTGATATTTGCAAATGACATATCTGTTAAAAGGTTAGTATCCAAAATATATAAAGAACCTATAAAACTCAACACCCAAAAAATGAGTAATCTAATTTAAAAATGGGCAGAAGACATGAATGTACATTTTTCTAAAGAAGACATACACATGGACAACAGACACATGAAAAGATGCTCAACATCACTGATCATCAGGGAACTGCACATTAAAACTACAATGAAATATCACCTAAAACTTGTCAGAATGGCTAAAATCAACAATACAAGAAACAACAGGTGTTGTGGAGAATGGAGAACCCTCTTGCAATGTGGATGGGAATACAAAGTGGTACAGCCACTGTGGAAAACTGTATGGAAGTTTCTCAAAAAATTAAAAATAGAAATACCCTATGATCCCACAGTTGCACTACAAGGTATTTACCCAAAGAATACAAAAATACAAATGCAAAGAGATACATACAACCTGATGTTTACAGCAGCATTATCCATAATAGCCAAATTATGGAAACAGCCCGAGTGTTCATCAACTGATGAATGGATAAAGAAATGTTATATACAATAGAATATTACTCAGCCACAAAAAAAGAATGAAATCTTGCAATTTGCAATGACATGGAAAGAACTAGGGAGTATACTGCTAAGGGAAATGTCAGTCAGAGAAAATAAATACCGTATGATTTCACTCATATGTGGAATTTGAGAAACAAAACAAATGAGCAAAGAGAAAGAAAGAGAGGCAAACCAAGAGATTCTTAACTATAGAGAACTGATGGTTACCAGAGGGGAGGTGGGTGGGGGCTGTGTTAAATAGGTGATGGGGATTAGGGAGGGCACTTGTCGTGATGAGCACCAGGTGTTATATAGAAGTGCTGAATCACTATATTGTACACCTGAAACTAATATTACACTATATGTTAATGGGACTTTAAATAAAAACTTAAAAAAATAAGTAATTTATGTCTAGCACAAAATATACCAATATCTATAACCAATTGTAAGAGAGTCTGTCATTTTTTAAATTTCTTCTATTACTTAAAAAAGAATCTTTTACACCAAAGCCATTCAGTTGGAAGAAGATGGTAAGTTATTAATTGAGGTCAAATTTTCTGATTAGAAAAAATTACATAGTCATAGGTTTCTGTTTAAAGTTGCATGACTAAAACTATTCTTTATATTAATTTATGTTAAATACCACTCATATATGCCAGCAGGGGCAGGAGAGATGGAGAGAGAGAATCCCAAGCAGGCTTCCTGCTGTCAGGGCAGAGCCCCGAGCAGGGCTGGATCTCAGGAACCGTGAGATCATGACCTGAGCTGAAATCAAGAGTCTGACACTTAACCGACTGAGCCAGCCAGGCACCCCAACATTGACCTTTTGAAAACAGAAAATGTGTCTCTCGTGCCTCCATCCCATTCCTGCCATACTTAAAATCTTTCGGTGACTTTTCATTGCTCTAGCATAAAAACAATTTTCTTGACATCGCCTCCAGGCTTTGCTTAGCCTCCTTGATGCCTGCATCTGCAATATCATCTTTGTAGCCAAACCTCTTTGCTCCAGTCGCATTAACTTTGTGTGTATGTGCGTGTACATTTTTTTGTGCATAGATCCTTGTAATAAGAATTTTGTGGATATTTCACTGATGAAATCACCCTCTTGTAGCATCCTCCCCACTATTTTACATTAACATCTTAGCATCCTTCTGATCTAAGATGGAACTTCCTCAGATAAGTCCTCTCTGAGTCCTCAGAGCATGCCAGTTACCTGTTATGTTATTCTCAAAGCACACATACCTTTCTATCATAGTGCACTTACTTGAGATTTAGCTTTACATTTCTCTGTGTAGGTGATCATTTGATTACTCTTTTCTCTGATGTCAGTGTTACGGGAGGGTGGGAGAGACGCTGATCCCCTTCTCATGGAGTGGAAGAATGAATCTCGTGGACAACAGAGAGTGAGCAAAGCGATAGAATTTATTGAGAGAAATTACAATGCTCTCAAGAGTGAGAGGGGTCCCGACTGGGTAGCCACCGTGGGTTTTTGTCCTTGACGTTTTATTGAGAACTTATCAGGTAGTTTGTGAGACTCCACGCATGGCACCAAGCCCAGGCAGGTCTGGAATACGTTTATCCTTTTTGTTTCCCCCAACCCCACCCCTGCTTCTTCAGCCTCCCACTTGCAGCTGCAGCCTGCCTCCCCGAGGGTCCCCTTATCTCTCCCTGCTTAATGTTAACCCTTTCCCTACTCACCAGGTTGCACGTTTCATAAAGGCAAAGGCTATGTCAAATTTGCCTGACTAGTGAAATTGGCTTAGTAATACATTAAAAGATGCAAAGTGCTTATGGCAGTGGTGTGATAAAGAGAGCCATGCCAGTTAGACTGAGTCTGACCCTTTTAGGATGGTGCTGTCAGAAGAGAAGTTACTGCTCTCATGGTCAAGAGGAGGGACTTGCAGTTACTGAACAATTACTCCATGCCAGGCTTTATGACTGATATATGAATTATCTTGGTGAATCTTACATATGAAGGTTGCAGAATCAATCCGATTGGGACATATAAAGAAAACAATACATTTCTCTCTCTTTCGATCTCTCTCTCAACATGGTCTCAGCAGTGCAGTCTAAAATATCACCAAACTGGGGCACCTGGGTGGCTCAGTCAGTTAAGCAACTGACTTCGGCTCAGGTCATGATCTCGCAGTTTGTGGGTTCGAGCCCCGCATCGGGCTCAGTGCTGACAGCTAGCTCAGAGCCTGGAGCCTGCTTCGGATTCTATGTCTCCCTCTCTCTCTGCCCCTCCCCTGCTTGTGCTCTATCTGTCTCTGTCTCTCAAAAAAAAAAAATGAATAAACATTAAAAATTTTAAAATATCACCAAGCCCTACATTATGTTCTAGTGATTAAGGGAATAACTAATCGAACCTTGTAGCAGTTCTTTATCCATATAATTCATATCAGTAGAGCTGGTTGTAGACCATTGTTAATGTACCATTTTCATTGCCAAATTTAACTTCTGTGTAATTCTTCCTTTCTTGGTCACCTTAATTAATAAATTAATCCCCCTAAAATGTTTTTCAGGTTAGCCAATTCTCTGCTCATTTTACAGATGAGGGAACAAATGCAATGAGATTTCCTTAATGCCATAGCTGAGCCACAAACCCCTCAATATAATGCACCTTAGGGATAGCAACTTTCCTAAGTACTAGGACATCTTCACTCAGCTCAGAAGCCCAATGGTATGACTTCTATGGCCTCAGGAAGCAGGTGTGGTAGCAACATGGATGAAGAAAGTCAAGTTTATGTACTGTAGTGTGGGCTATAGGACATTTATTTCTCTTGAAATTAATTCTTGGTAGCTGTTAACATTCTGGTAAAACCACCCAGTGTGGTTTATATAAAGGCACATTTATGTCTCCTCTATGACTTAACAGTATTCAAAAACAACACTTACTTCATCAGAAGACCAGATTCTTCATCAACCAGGAATATAGGCACTAAATGGATATAAAACAGGTGGCTGAATTTGTCATGTTTTATATTTGATTTTTATTCTTAATAGATTTTTAAACATTTTTGAATGTTTGTTCATTTCTTGAGTGAGAGAGAGACAGAGCTTGAGTAGGGGAGGGACAGACAGAGAGGGAGACACTGAATCTGAAGCAGGCTCCAGGCTCCGAGCTATCAGAACAGAGCCCGACGCAGGGCTCGAACCAACACATGGTGAGATCATGACCTGAGCCAAAGTTGGATGCTTCACTGACTGACCCATCCAGGCGCCCCTGATTTTTTTTTTCTCCAAAGCAGAACAAATTGAAAGGGACTTAAGTTGCACAATTTACATAGGTGATTTCTATACTATTTCTGACAGATCAGATGCCCTCCAACTGGCCAGACAGAATGTTATCTTGCGGGTTTATGTTGACAGGTTTGTGTAGTGGAAAACAGGGGGAATCGCATCATTGCTTTATAAAATATATTCAGGACAACAACTGTTAAACTTACTGAAAGTTTTTCTTTTTTGGGCTCCACATTTAGACTGGCAACATAAATCAAAAAAGAGTTTCAAATGAGGAATTGTATTTCTCACATTCAAAAGGCAATTTGTTTTCAAGACTACGTAGGAGTCAAATCCTGTATCTACCTCCTTTCTAGTTTTCTGTGCTAGTCAATGACCATAGAAGATGGTGCATCATCCTCACATATCAAAGAAGCAATATTGGTCCCCCAGGAAAAGTGACTTCAGACATTTTCAGATTTTCCAAAGAATTTCTTCTAGACAGCATATAATTAGGTCTTGGTTGATTGGTTGTTTTTATCCATTCAGCCACTCCTATCTTTGGAGAGTTTAATCCATTTATTTTAAACTCATTATTGATAGGAAAGGATTATCATTTTCATTTTGCTAGCTGTTTTCTGTCTGTCTTACAGATCTTTTGTCTCTTGCTGTCTTTGTGTTTTGTTATTTTTTTGTATTGGTATACTTTTATTAGTTTATCTTTTCCTTTTGTGTTATTTCTATAGGTGTTTTCTTGTGGTTACCATGGGGCTTACAGAAAACTACTTATAGTTGTAACAAACTTTTTATTTAATGTTTATTTATTTTTGGGAGAGAGACAGAGAGACAGACCATGAGCCAGGGAGGGGCAGAGAGAGAGACTGAGACACAGAATCTGAAGCAGGCTCCAGACTTTGAGCTGTCAGCACAGAGTGCAGTGCAGGGCTCAAACTCACGAACTGTAAGATTATGACCTGAGCCAATGTCAGATGCCTAACTGACTGAGCCATCCAGTTGCCCCTGTAACAATCTTTTTAAAACTGCTAACAAATTAATTTCAACTGTATAAAAACTCTACTATTTTATAAATCTCCATTCCCACCTTATGTTTTTGATGTCAGAAATNCATCAGAACTCTAAGAATGGTGACATAGATGCTAGTTCTTTGGATAATCCTGGTGAAGTTAGGGTGCTGGATGCATGGATCAACCCTTTCCCTTTCCCTTTCGACCCATCAGAACTCTAAGAATGGTGACATAGATGCTAGTTCTTTGGATAATCCTGGTGAAGTTAGGGTGCTGGATGCATGGGAAGCTAAGAGCTGTAATCTTTCATCTACTCTCTCTGTGCTGAGCACAGTGGAGAATCAATGGAGTCTACCAGTCCAAGCTTACATCTCCATTCTTCCCTGGGTGGCTAGACTCTGCTAGTCATGTTGGAGCTCCAAGACTGGCAAGACAGAAGCCAGCCCTCTGGGGAGCCCTGTCGGAAAAACTGAGGCACTGTACATATTAACCAATCCTTTCTTTCCCTTACGTTAAGCTGAGTGCTAACAGATCTCTTCTGGATCATATAATGATGCAATGGGGGCAGGGGCCTCAATGAGAGGTTGTCCCAAATCTTCCCACCAGCTTTGGTGAGTCTGGTTTCATGTTTTGTCAGGGCGCAGGGGCCTTTCAATTGGTATCTTATTTCTCACAAAGGGAATTTGTCCACGAATTGTTGAATCAGTAATTTTATTAGTGG
>NW_027528861.1:210494-212232 GCF_008692635.1 Crocuta crocuta | reverse complement strand
GTATGATATCCATATATATGATATATGTCATATATGATATGATTTCATATGTGTGTGTGTAATTGAAAATCAAATTCTACCTTATTGTGAATTCTTCATTTTAAGATGCTTAAAACCAGAAAAATCCAATGTGAATTTTTTTTAATTTTTTTAAATGTTTATTTATTTTTGAGAGACACAGAGTGTGAGTAGGGAAGGAATAGAGAGAGAGGAAGACACAGTATCCGAAGCAGGCTTCAGGCTCTGAGCTGTCAGCACAGAGCCCGATGCAGGGCTCGAATTCATAAAACATGAGATCATGACCTGAGCCAGAGTCGGATGCTTAACCTACTGAACCACCTAGGCACTCCCAATATGAATTTTCTGATAAGAATTGTCCATGTTCATCTTAGACTTTGTTAAAAATCAATGGTCTTTCCTTCTGAAAAAATTGTGAAGGGAAATCAGTCTTTTCTCNTAAATCTAGAGAGCAGGGCATGGGGACCAGGACTGCAGATTTTTGCTCTCTTCCTCCAAGGCCCAATACAGCTATCAAACAGTCACACTAGAACATTGCTAACCAACACTATCAAGAATAGCCCAATTATGGAGAGAGCCTAAATGTCCACCAACTGATAATGGAGGAAAAAGAAGTGGTATGTGTATGTATGTATGTGTGTATATATATATATATATATGAATATAATATCCAATGGAATATTGCTTAGCCATCAAAAAGAATGAAATCTTGCCATTTGCAATTACATGGATATAACTCAAATATATTATGCTAACGGAAATAAGTCAGAGAAAGACAAATACAATATGATTTCACTACTATGTGTAATTTAAGAGACAAAACAGATGAACATAGGGGAAGGTAAAATAAAATAAGATAAAATCATAGAGGGAGGCAAACCTCAGGAGACTCTTAAAAGAGAGAGAACAAACTGAGGGTTGCTGGAGGGGAGGTGGGTGGGGTGATGGGCTAAGTGGGTGATGGACATTAAGGAAGGCACTTGTTGAGATGAACACGGGGTGTTGTAAGTAAGTGACAAATCACTAAATTCTACTCCCGAAACCATTACTACACTATACGTTAACTAACATGAATTTAAATAGAATCTTGAAAGAAAAAAAAAAACACTGCTAACCAGAAAAATTAGAAACAAATCTATAATAATGGGTTATCTTTGAAAATTTACACTATTTTGGGTGCCAGTTTTGAAAGGAAGAACAAAGGCACTGATATGTTATCTTAGGTGATAAGGGTTTTCTACAAGGCTACATACAGAGACAGAAGATTGCACGTGAAATAGCCACAACAAATTAATGATTGGTCTCATGAGTCTTGAAGCATCGTTTGGGATACCACAGCGATCTTAGTTTCCCAGGAAAATCTCTAACACTTGAACATTTCTGGAACTCAGCTTCTAACTTTTCTTTTCCTTTTTCTTCTACTGGATTTTTGCCATATGATCTGTATTTGAACATTCCAGAGGAAAGAATCTGTTGAAGACAATTGGTCACTATCCAATACAGGATGCTCCCTATATTGGAGAGTTTTCTTGCCTGCTTTTTGCCTGGACCACTCATACAATGGTAGTCAGGGTACTAACCATAATGCCCAAGGTGTCAGTGTCACACGGGGTTAAATACCATTAAGAAAATCTGTGGCTGTTTTTTCTCCAAAGGGTCAATGCAACCAGAAAACAGTTTGGGGCTTTGAGCTACAAAAACAACAGCAACATTTTTTCTT
>NW_027528861.1:209084-210419 GCF_008692635.1 Crocuta crocuta | reverse complement strand
CTTATATATTTATAGCAATGTTTTATGAAAAGTACAAAGACAAGGTCAAAAGTAACAGCTACTTGCTTTAACCTTCATAAATTCCCGAAATGTCATAATTAAAATGCAATGTCTAACAAGCTACTTCCAAAAGTGATTTGTTTCACTTCAACTGAAGTATGAAATTTCTTGATAGCATGGCTTCTTCTTCTATCTCCTTAGCCTACGTTTTCTATCTCAAGTTACATGATCACTCCGCAAAAATGAAAAAAATAAAAAATAAAAATAATAGATATTTTAATTTTTAAAATAAATATGTCATTCTCATTTCTGTCTACCTTTATTGCCACTTTTTCTCTTGTGCTTTTTCTTTTTGGTCCTCAAATTGTGATTCAAATATTTTTAAAGACTATCCTGCACTGATCTTCCAGAACTGGAATGATATTGCTAACTGAATAAACATAATAAAGGGCTTGTTCAGTGTAAGAGCATGTGATAGCCTTCCGTGTGATAAAACATGCTTTACAATGTAATGTGGCATCAATAATTACTCCAAAGCACATTCACACCATTTAAATGACCAAAATTTGACAATATTAGTAATAGCTAGAACATAAACATTTTCTTGTTCTACAAGAGTTATTATTATGAAAATAATGCCAACTGTCAACACGTTATCTACTTTAAATGCTTCTTTCATTCTTTCCCATTGCCATGTAGTATTCCATTGTATAAATATACCACATCTTCTTGATCTGACCCCTGTAGACATGGCTGTCCCTATAGGAAGAATTCAGTACGTTACACAGTTAACAGAGAAAAACAGGGAAAATATCGTCTGGACTATCATCTGTGTTTGAGTAAAATAGTTTCCATTTTTTAAAAATGGTTCTTTCAGTGACCCCATTGCTATGATACTGATTTGATGTGGTTGATCATAGAAGTGAAAGATTCAAATGTTAGTTAAAGAACTGAAAAAAGATACAAAGTTGCAGAACATAAACCTCATGAATTTCATTATTTGAGATAGTGCTCTAGAGCGTAATGTCTGTGATAATAACCCAGTAGTTTACCATTAATCTCTTGCACCTTAGGGAAAATTGTATGTTTATTTCTGTGCCAGGGGAGGACAAATTAACTACATTTAAAGCAATAAGCAATTAGAGGTTGAAAACTTTTATAACGAACTTCGTGGAGGTTAGGCAAGCAACCACCAGTTTTCATTTTAGCATGGTATTGCTACTCTAGTACATATCAGAGTCCACTTAACTACAAAAGAAAAGAACCCCACACCACTTGCCCCATAAATCCTTTACTGACTTGCCCCAGGCAATTCACTGTTTATTGGCCATGCTC
>NW_027528861.1:207511-209005 GCF_008692635.1 Crocuta crocuta | reverse complement strand
CAAATTGTCTGTATGCACTCATATAAAAACAGTTACTATTTAGTAACAGAAATTGTCAATTCTCTTCACTGCAGTGTAAGCCCACTCAACTTAAGGCAAGAACCATATTCTCTATCAGTCTCATTAGTATATACTTAGCACCTAGCACACTGTCTGACACATAATGCTGTTTAAAGAGAAGTGCTCTAGACTCAGCAAGATAAAGGAAGTCACACAAACACATTTTCATCTCTCCACCTTCTCTTCCATCTTCTGAATTGCCCGTGTGTGCATGTGTGTGTGTGTGCGTGTGTGTCTTTTTCTAGTTTAGTTTTTTTTTAATGTTTTATTTATTTTCTGACAGAGAGAGAGACAGTGTGAGCAGGGGAAGGTCAGAGAGAGAGGGAGATACAGAATCTGAAGCAGGCTCCAGGCTCTGAACTAGCTGTCAGCACAAAGCCTGACACGGGGCTCAAACCCACGAACCGTGAGATCATGACCTGAGCCGAAGTCAGATGCTTAACCGACTGAGCTACCCAGGAGCCCCTCTAGTTTAGTTTTGATGAAACATGATAGAGAGGTAATTTGGCTACATAAGGTAGCAAAGATGAAGGGGAATAGTCAGAATAGTCAGTAGTAGATAACAAAGATCAAGACCTTACACAAACACAAGGCAAAAAGCAAATAGTTGCATACTGTCATGAGATAGAATAAAGTATTGTTATATTCTTACCTCTTTACTTCCTATTTCCAAAAGAAAGAAATGTGCATTCTCCTTTCTGAGCCTAAATTTTTTACACTGTTTTCTTGGTTAAATTGTCTGTTTCCCCTCGGTGTGCAAACATGATTAAGGTCTCTATATTTTGGTTTTTAAAATTTTTCTCTCTTAACAAGCTATCCCCCAAGTTACTATTACATCCCTCTTTTATTCTCTTCACCATGAAATGCCCTATGAGAGTAGATTATATTTTTCTGAACTCTACCCAAACTCTACAAAAAACAATGTTTTTAATGTCATCAAAGATCTAATAGTTCTCTTACTTATTTTTTTATGTTTTTATTTTATTTTTGAGAGTGACATAGAGCACGAACGGGGAAGGGGCAGAGAGGGAGAGAGACACAGACTCTGAAGCAGGTTCCAGGCTCTGAGCTGTTGGCACAGAGCCTGACATGGGGCTCAAACCCACAAACCATGAAATCATGACCTGAGCTGAGGTCAGACGCTTAACTGACTGAGGTACCCAGGTGTCCCTATCTTACTTATTTTTTAATTGTTATTTTAAGGTCTCCCAAGAATTTCAAATAAAACATGCCTGAATTCTAAAGATTATCTTTATATCCAAATATGCTCCATCTCCTTCATTTTCTTTCTTTGAGAGTGGCATCCTTATCGAGGCTAGAAAAACTTCATTTGTAATGACAGATTCAACAATAGAGCATTAATCTTTAAATTGTATAGACATTTTCTCACAAAATAAACTTTTTTTTTTTTTTTTTTTTTTTTTGTTAAAAAGT
>NW_027528861.1:202779-207494 GCF_008692635.1 Crocuta crocuta | reverse complement strand
TGGCAGCTCAGAAACTTCCATGTTTCCCTCCCTATCATGATGAGAAGCCAGCAAATCTGAACCAACCCCTGCATGGCAAATTTTCAAAGGTGGTGGAAAACGCAGGTATGAAGGTGAAAAATACTTTTCAGAGCCCTTCCTACACATTTTACAACTATTTTTCATGTTTCTGTTAAAAGAAAAATGGGTAAACATGATATGGTTTATTCATACAGTACTATCTAGCAATAAAAAGCAATAAGCAAATGCACAACTATACATGATTTTCAAAAACACGCTGAGTGAAAGAAGATGTACACAAAAAATATAAATGAATGATACCATTTATGCGGAGTTTTAGAAAACACACACGACATACACAGTGAATAACAACAACAACAAAAAAATCAGGAAGTATTGCCTCTGGCTGGTGAGGGCATGGTTAGAATGGAAAGGCACAAGAGGAAAATTTGGGGGATTATGATAATGCTCTATACCATGACAAGAGTTCGATATACGCAACTATAGACACTGACCAATGCATACAGTAGAATGGTATGTGTCGCCTTAAAAAGGAAAGATAAGGGAAAAAAATAGACCATTTAAACCTAACTATCTGCAGACTGAGGTGTTTAGGGAGTATACTAAGGGTCTGCCACTTAGTGGTAAATGCTTCAAAATATAGGATGGGTTGTGGAAAGATACAAGGATGGACAGAGGGACCTACATGTGATAAAACCTAATCATAAAATGTAAACTGTAGGATCTGGGTGGTGGAAATACAAATGTTCACTCTACAAGTCTTTCAACATTTTTGCATGCCTGAAATGTTTCACATTGAAATGTTGAAATATGACAAGGAAAAATCTGCCTACAATTTTGATTTTGGACACATGCTTAGAACATTTTCATCACCGATATATTTTTATTATGGTATGAACACATAAGATGAGATCTTCTTTCTTCAATTTTTTTAAGGTTCATTTATTTATTTTGAGAGAGACTCCCAAGCAGGCTCCACAATGTGAGCCAGAGCCCAACGCAAGGCTCAAACTCACGAGCCATGAGATCATGACCTGAGCTGAGACCAAGAGTTGGACTCTCAACCGATTGAGCCACCCAGGTGTCCCAACCCTCTTAAAATTTTAAGAGTATACAGCATTGTTATCTACAGGCACTGTGTTGTATAGCAGATCGTTAGAAGTCATTCACCATGCAGAACTGAAACTTTATACCAGTTTGAACAATGATGTCCCATTTCATCCTCCACCTGGTCTCTGACAAACCACTGTTCTACTCTCCTCTATGAGTTTGGCTGTTTTAGATATCTCCTATACATGGAATTATGCAGGATTTGTCTTTCTGTGACTGGCACATTTCACTTCATATGAGGTCCTACAAGTTCCTCCATGTCATTTCATATGTTAGGATTTTATTTTCTTTTTGAGGCCGAATGATATTCCACTGTATGTATATGCCACATTTCCTTTATCCATTTGTCACTGGTGTACACGTAGTTTTTTCCATATCTCAGCTATTGTGATTAGTGCTGCAATAAATGTGGGAGTGTAGGCATCTCTTCAAGATCTGGATTTCCATTCTTTTGCATAAATACCCAGAAGTCGAATTACTGGATCATGCGGTAATGATCCAGTAATTCTTTAAAATTTTTGACGAACTACCATATTGTTTTCAATCATGGCTGTGCTGGTTTATGGTCCCACCAACGAACCACACAAGGGTTCCAATTTCTCCACATCCTTGCCAATACTTATCTTTTTTTTATAATAGCAAGCCAAAAAGTCATAAGTGGTGAACAGATAGAAATATGAAAAAGTACTCAACATCATTAGTCATCAGGGAAATGAAAATCGAAACCACAAGACATAATCACCAATATTGATAGAATAACTTAGTATATATCTTCTGGAGTAGCATGATTTTGCANGCTAACTGTCCTGCAAAAAAAAAATATGGTGAGTGAAATAATCACCACAATATCTCCAGAAGTTCCTCAGAAGCAACTCATCTCCTGGGCACACACCTTCAAAGCCACATCTAAAAATTAGGCCACTGTATCATGAAAATTAAAAAAAAAAAACTATTGTCATTGTAATCATTTACAGTAACCCAATAAAGAATCGCCTTTTATGTAGACAAGTGAAAAAAAGTTTCTCCCTCTAGATATATGGTAAACCAGGATCAGTGCCATATGCTATATAATAACCATAAAGAATTCTGTGCTTCATCTTGCCAATTCAATATACTGTGTTTATTTTTTCACTGTGTGAATTTGGCCCCATTTTCATTGTTATGGATAACCAAAACCCTTTTTAGGAATGTGAGTAAGTCCCCACCACCATCTATCTGTCCCTGAGCTTGGGACCAAAAAGAAAGAAAGCCGAATTCCATTTGCACTATCCATGGTATTTTGACTGGGAGTGGTTCACTTCCTTATAGGAATAGTTTTACTCCTTCTCCTCTTTCTGATTAGCAGTACACATGTGTGTGCTTGTCTGAACACACAAGACATGAGCACATATGCTTAGATACACATAAAACATATACATAAACCTTTGTGATCCCATCCATGTCCATACATATAGTTAACTACAATATAGTTCTCATACATACATGCATACATACATATATACATACAGTATAGCTCTCTAATTAAGAGCACAATCTGAAGTTTTCAAATATAGCTGAGATGAAGTACCAGGGATAAAATCTACCCTTTTGCAAGTAAAAACCAGAAAAAACATATGAACCAATGGTTTTCAGAAAATAATCATCAAATAAAGATAGTCGTGCCCTAAGCAATGGAAAAACTAAATTAGCTCTACTATTGCCCCTACTTATTGCCTGGAGAGAATTTGCCGGCCATCGGACAAGAAAGGCAACCCCAAGCAAAGCCCAGGGATCACCCTGAGTTAAGGAGAGAAATACGAGTGTCCTAATAGGCAAAAGCAGCTAGAGTTTGCAAGGAGGAATAATGCAGAGAAAAGGGAGAAAAAAAATCTCTTTTAAATCTTTTTCTAATATACTTCCAGCAAAATTAATAGACCTCAATTTTTTTTTACCATTTCTGCATCTAAATACAGTTTTTGTTTTTGTGAAAAAACGTCATCTAAATACAGTTCTTGTTTCATAGCTGGCTAAAGTTACAAACTCAGATTCTGTTAAGAATAATTCATATGGTTTTGTTGGATATTTCATTCTGACATCAAGCAATTAATTATATTGAATCTTCTTGACTGTACAGAGGAAACAGAGGAAACTTTTTATTAAATTCACTTTGTTTTTGCTGAAAATGTCACTCAGCATTATACACTTTATTTTTTTTACACAATATTGTCTTCTTTTTTGTCATGGCAGATTGCAATCACCATTTATTGTGAAACTTTCAGCACATTTTCTTTCAATCTATCATTTTCTTTACTATTCTAGTTGTACTATTAACTTCCAATATCTACTCAATTTTGCACCAGTAGGATGTCTTCATTTTAAATTTCAAATTTATCCAACTTTTTTTAAACTAGAGAGATGATTTCATTATATTACATTTATTTTTTTTTTACTTTTGCTATTTTTTTTTTTACAAATAGTTTATTGTCAAATTAGTTTCCACATAACACCCAGTGCTCATCCCCACAAGTGCCCTCCTCTGTGCCCATACCCCCTGCCCCCTACATCCATCANGTGTGAGGTGGTATCTCAGTGTCGTTTTGATTTGTATTTCCCTGATGAGTAGGGATAGTAAGGATTTAAATTTAATAACCAATTATGATTTACATAGGTATCACTATAAATCATACTGTCTGCATAAAATATGCAAATAAATACATTACAGTCTCAGTGCTTAGAATAAATCATTCTCTTGACACTGACTAGATTGATGTAATTATGTATAATACCAGAAATAACACACACACAACACACACACTACAGTATGAGAATGATATCTTATGCAAAGCAATGGCAAAAGTGAAATGTAGTCCTACCAAGATGTTAAGTTGGGTGCAATGGAAAAGAAAGTTTACAACGCTTCAGTTTAATTTTTAATTTTTCAAAAAATGTTTGTTTTGAGAGAGATTGTACATGCACATGCATGCATGCGGAAGGGGGAGAGAGAGAGAGAGAGAGAGAGAGAGAGAGAGAGAGAGACTCCCAAGCAGGCTTTGCATTGTCAGCACAGAGCCTGACACAGGACTCAAACTCACAAACTAGGAGATCATGACCTGAGCTGAAATCAAGAGTCAGACACTTAACTGACTGAGCTACCCAAGTGCCCCAATTTCAATTTTAGTTAATTAAAATGAAATGGAATTTTAAAATTCAGTTCTCAGTCACACTAGACTCATTTCAAGTGCCTAGTACCCACATGTGGCTGGTGGTTACCATACTAGACAAGATAGGAAATCATTCCTAATATTCCATCACATGGTTCTTCTACTATAGGTAAGATTTCCCCTGTTAATTTATTCAAATGTCTGGCCAATCCAAGGGGAAAGGCCTATCAGTCTGGTCATTGCAGTTAGTCACTGAAATTGCATCTCATTATCTGTATCTATTACCACTCCTTTGTGTTTTTGTTTTTTTTTTTAATTTTTTTTTATGTTTTATTTATTTCTAGGAGAGAGAGAGAGACAGCGTGAGCAGGGGAGGGTCAGAGAGAGAGGGAGTCACAGACTGAAACAGGCTCCAGGCTCTGAGCTGGCAGTCAGCACAGAGCC
>NW_027528861.1:200991-202722 GCF_008692635.1 Crocuta crocuta | reverse complement strand
GTAGTCAATTACATTTGGTAAAAGAACAATATTGAAGAGGAAGTTGTCATATTAACACTAGAGCCATGTGGTATTTAAAGCAATGTAGTGTTGGAATAGGAACACATGGAATTGGTACAATTAACTAGCCACTTAGAAAAAAAAATAATGTAGGCTTCCTTTCTTTCATCTCATATGTGAAAAAAAAACCCAGATGGATTAAAGAGTTAAACATATAATTATAGGACTGTAAATTAAAATATTTTATATTAGGAAGGTGAGTGTTATAAAATAGAGGAAAAGTAATATGATTGGGGAATATATCTGCTGCATGGATAATAGACAAAGGATCAGCAACCAACATATACAGAATTACTACAAATCAATAAGAAAAAAATAGAAAATATATGAAATTTATGAAGCACAAGGTAGCATTTAAAAGAAAAGTAGCACTATAAAATACTGACATTCAAATATCTCCAAGACATATTGTTAAATAGAAAGTAAATTAGAAACTAGAACTACCTTACAATCCAGCAATTGCACTACTAGGTATTTACCCAAGGGATACAAAAATACGAATTCAAAGGGATACTTACAGCCCGATGTTTATAGCAGCATTATCCACAGCAGCCAAATTATGGAAACAGCCCAAGTGTCCATTAAGTGATGAATGGATAAAGAAGATGTGGTATATGCAATGAAATATTACTCAGTCACAAAAAGGAACAAAATCTTGCCATTTGAAATGACATGGATAGAGCTAGAATATTATGCTAAATGAAATAAGTCAATCAGTGAAAGACAAATATATAACTTCGCTCATTTGTCAAATTTAAGAAACAATCATATGGGGGAAAAAGAGAGAGGTAAACCAAAAATAGATCCTTAACTATACAGAATAAACTGAAGGTTACCAGAGGGGAGGTGGATAGGGGGTATAGGTGAAATAGGTGATAAGAACTGAGGAGTGCTCTTATGTTGAGCACTGGGTGTTGTATGGAAGTGTTGAATCACTCTGTTGTACACCCAAAACTAATATTAGACTGTGTGTTAACTAACTGGAATGTAAATTAAAAACTTTAAAAAAGTAAGTATTGTTATTTTTCCAATATTGGTAGTGCCTGGGCAGAATGGAAGCCTAGTGGTATTTTTTAAAGAACAGAATTAATAACAAAAACAATCCATTGCTGAAGACTAGTCAAACATAGACATTTGTCTCATGCATGCTAAAGGCTTGCATCTCAGGAAGCTGTTAACAACGGCTATCACTGACTCCGTATCTACCAAGTTCATCTTCAATTGGCTAGGCTTGCTTCTAGTCAGACCAATTCTACACATATACCACACATATATCCATCCCCTGGCATACATCACTCTTTTTTTCTTTTCCATTTCCATGCCTTATTTCATACTTTCCTCTAGCTGGAGTGTCTTTCTTCCTCTTTTCTATCAATTTCTATCTATTACTTCTTTGACTTTATTTCTCCAAGAAACCTGATTTCACCGACCTATGGTAATCACAATCTGTGGCCTTTTATGTATATTCAGTGTTTATAATGCAGTCAATTATACTCATAGAATAGCAAATGTAGAAGGAATCCCTAGAGAACATTTAGGCCATTGGCTTTAAAATTCTTATTAGCCATTATATTAGTCAGAGTTTTCCAGAGACAAAGAAGTAAAAGGATGTATACATATAAAGAGATTTATTATAAGGACTTGACTCACATGATTATGGACACTGATAAC
>NW_027528861.1:199268-200838 GCF_008692635.1 Crocuta crocuta | reverse complement strand
TACCATATAAGCCAGCAGGCTGGAGACCCATGAGAGCTGATGGTACAGATGAAATCTGAAGGCAGTCTGCTGGAGAATTCCCTCTTGTTGATGAAACTGGTCTTTTCGTTCTGTTCAGGACTTCAACTGATTGGCCTCCATCCACATTATGGAGGGCAGTCTGCTTACTTTAAAGTCAGCAGTTATAATGTTAATCTCCTTCCCAAACACCCTCCAATGTGATACACAGAATTAACCATCACAGCCATAAAATGAAATCTTCTTCAAATGAAATCTTTAAACAATACTATTGTTGTCACTGCTGTTGCCATCATCAAGTGAATGCTGTTTGAGAGTTTTCTGTGTTTTTGGCACTATTATAATTACTTTAGTTTTTTAATCCTCAAAAGGATACTATGGCACAAGTACTGTTATTATCATCCCTGTTTTATAGATAAAGAAACTGAGGTGTAGAGAGGTTATATATAACTTGCCCAGGGTTACACTGTACCCCTAGCACAGCTAACATGTAATAGGATCAGGATTTGAACCCAAACTGTCTGAAAACAGGCTTCTCTATGCTATATTACCTTTCAAAGAGATATGATTAGACACTGAATTTAGTATCCTTGCCTAACTCATTACTTATTCTGATATATTTTAATTAAATACTTTTCCTAAAAATGCATGTTATTTATTTATTTACTTAAGAGACAAAGAGAGAGGGCATAAGGGGGGAGGGGGGCAGAGGGAAAGAGAGAGAAAAACAGAATCTTAAGCAGGTTCCATGCTCAGTGCAGAGCCTGATGCAGGGCTCAGTCCTGCAACCCTGGGATCATGACCTGAGCCAAAATCAAGAGTCAGATGCTCAACTGACTAAGCTATCCAGGCACTCCAAAAAATATGCTTGTTATTTAAAATAATATTTGCTCTATATAATCATTTAAATATACAGGGACATCTAAATTAAAAATGAAGGAGCCCTTCACTTTTATTTACAAGATAAAAAATGTCTATGATAGAAATACTGGAGCTGTTACATCTGGCTTAAAATGCAGTCAGTATAGATGATGGTATATCAAAAAGAAGAGATGTGGTGGTTAATTTTATGTGCCCTCTTGGCTGGGCTAAAGGATGTCCAGATAGCTGGTAAAACATTATTTCTGGGTACACCTGTGAAGGTGTTTCCAGAAAAAATTAGCATTTGAATACGATTGAGCAAACCCCATCACCTTTACCAATGTGAGTGGGCGCTGTTCAATCTGCTGAGACCAGAATAGAACATTATATACAGAACAATATATATCTAGATAGATATATTCAAATGTGCAACCATGTGAAGACAGAAGTAACCACAGACGGCAAAAGAAGCACACGTACCCATACACACACACACACACACACACACACACNTCTTCTCAATGCTTTGGGGATTTTGTTGTTGTTGTTTTCATTTGCTTCTTTATTTGTTCCTATATATAAACAAAATTGCAATAATATCTTTGTTTTTCTATTTTTTAAAAAGTTAAGTATTTTAAATGTACTTTTGACAGAGAGAGAGAGAGAGACAGCATGAGCAGGGGAGGAGCAG
>NW_027528861.1:198084-199094 GCF_008692635.1 Crocuta crocuta | reverse complement strand
ATCAAGAGTTTTTCTTTAGTTTAATATAACAATTAATACATATATATATACAGGCTTCCTATATTTTTATTTCTGTTGGGAAAAACAGATCAAATTCTTCATTTGATCTGTATCTTATTTCACTTTTTCTCACTTAAAAATATTTCCTGGAACGCCTTTCCCATTTTATTTTATGGTTACATAATATTCCCTAGTATTGATGCACNTATTTTAAATGTACTTTTGACAGAGAGAGAGAGAGAGACAGCATGAGCAGGGGAGGAGCAGAGAGACAGAGAGAGAGAGAGAAAGACAGAATCTGAAGCAGGCAGGCTCTGAGCTGTCAGCACAGAGCCTGACTTGGGGCTTGAACTCCCAAAACGTGAGATCACGACCTGAGTCGAAGTTGGATGCTTAACTGACTGAGGCACCCAGGCACCCCTGTTCTTCTATTTTTTAAGAGATATGATGGGGTACCTGGGTGGCTTGGTCAGTTAAGCATCTGGCTCTTGATTTCAGCTCAGGTCATAATTTCATGGTTCGTGAGATGGAGCCCCACATCAAGTTCCACGCTAACAGCATGGAGCCTGCTAGGCATTCTTTCTCTCCATCTCTCTTCTCTCTCCCTCTTTTTCCACCCCTTCCTCTTTCTCTCTCCCCCTCCCTTTCTCTCTTTCTCTCAAAATAAATAAACATTAAAATAATAATAATACATTTTTTAAAACAAAAAAGAGATATGACATGTGGAACATATGTTCTAAAAATGGCATTGGGTTACTTTCAGCAAAACTCTATTGCTGATTGGGTCTACATTCCCTCTTGAATAGATAATCATACACTGTTGAATTATTATCAGTGTCTCTCTAATCAAACTTTACTGTAGACAAGTAGTTAGCAATTTCTTTTCTCCATACTCAGACCCTAGGCTCAATAAAGAAGAAATCAGGAGAAAAGACATAAATTGCAGCCACGTCTAAGAAACTGGTTTAAAAAAAAATGGCACCTTGCTCCTCTTTGCTTAAAAATTGAAA
>NW_027528861.1:196397-198068 GCF_008692635.1 Crocuta crocuta | reverse complement strand
CTGGTTATCCCATATTGTAAGACTTTTTAAAAATTCCTTAATTCTCAAGTGTGCTTTAGCCTTGCCACTACAGGTGGGCAGGGGGCTCTTGCAGAAAGAATATTATACCTTTGTTTTTGTGGGTTCCCTTATAAAGCTTATCCAGAATTGTGGATTTTTCAGAAATGAAAGCCAAATAAATTTAAACATAGTAACAGGGAATGGGAAAGAGGTGGCTTCTCCTTCTATAAATGTCAACCACTAAGCCATTTCCAGGAAATATGAGGGGAGAATATGATAGAGTAGTTAAGTATATAGGCTATGGAGCTAGATAGCTCCGACCTTGAATCCTGTCTTCATCACCCACTAGACAGGTTCATCACCATTTCTGTGTCTTAATTACTTCATCTGTCAAAGGGTGACATTGATCGTACCCACCCCACAGAACTGCAGTGAGAATTAAACATGGAACGTATACATATTCTCCACACAGTGCCTGGCATGGAATAAGCATTCAAAAATATAAGCAATAGATAATATACATCTAAGCAATTACACGTGAATCCTCAACAAGTCTTTGAGAGATATCACTATCATCACCATCCAACAGAAGAGAAAACCGAGGCAGAGAGACAAAGTGATTTGCCTAAGGCCACAGAACTAGTTAAGGTACCAAGCAGGGTCTCCAGAAATCATGTACTTGACAATTACACCATGCTGCTCCTCAAGATGCAGTTGAGTTTCTGTTTCTATGATTCCTCTATAGGAGATGAGATATATCCTCTCCAAAAAATGGGAAAGTTTTGTCCCTTTTTAGAGGAACTCCAGACTTCAACAAATGGATGAGGGTTGTGTTTGGAGTGAGGGACGGGCAGAGGTCTTCACAGGATCTCAAAAGTCACTGGCGGCTTCCTGCTCCCTTATTCAGAAGGCCCTCCTCTTTTGCTGGCTAAACATTGTGCACTTGCCTTAACTACCTTCCCTTCCCCAGCAAGTAATGTATACATACCAGACGCCAAGCTGTCACCATGTCAATGAAGCTTTCCCAGTCCTGACACGGTACATTAAAATATTCTTTAAATGTTTTCAGAGACATCGGCCCACTGAAGCAATCATTGTGCTATGGCAGTTACTTCACCTGATGGGTGTTACAGCTTTCAAATGGGAAAATATAATTTTTTCAGTACTTCAGTTATGACCATGCTCTTGCTTCCAAATTAATTTGACTTCTCTGTGGGATACAGTCTTGGCATTGGCATATTCATTTTAAAATTTTTTAAATTTTAAAAACCAACCATCCTAAAACATCATCAGTGATTCATCAGTGATTTAATTCAAGAAATTGTTTTGTGAAATGTCTTCAGCCTTCATCAGCATGACTGCACTTAAGTATTGGAGGGCAGCTGGGTGGCTCAGTTGGTTGATCTTCTGACTCCGGCTCAGGTCATGATCTCAACAGTTTGCGAGTTCAAGCCCCATGTTGGGCACTGGAGCTTGCTTCGGACTCTGTGTCTCCCTCTGTCTTGCCCCTTCCCAGCTTCAGTGTGTATGTGTGCACACTCTCTCTTTCTCTCATAAATAAACATTTTAAAACAAGGAGAAAAAAAAGAAATATTGGTACCTGTGTAGTAGTGGTTCAGAGCTGCTACTGCAGATTCAGCACTCTTTCTGGAGCAAACTCACTTTGTAAAG
>NW_027528861.1:190099-196205 GCF_008692635.1 Crocuta crocuta | reverse complement strand
AAAGGGACCAGACCATAAACTTCTGTTGAGTATCTGAGTGTAAAAGTCCACTTCCTAATACAGAGATTCTCAAATCCCTATCTACAGAGCTCTAGCATTCCACTCAGTCACCCTAAGAGTCATTGCCTTTCAAAGCCAGGTGGACTGTGCAGGTTTGCTCACCACGCCCACCTCTGCTTCCACCAGAGTAGTTCCTCCTTTATCCTTTGATATATTGGGATTCCTCCTAAGATTTCTTTTCAATTAAAAAACTAATATTTTAATAAGGCAAAACTTGGAGATGATCCTTGGGAACAGAAAAAGAAGTATATGTTCACTGTGTTCACTAAGATTTACTATCTTTGGGGAATATAGGACACATAGAGTATAAGCAATATATTATAAGTATTTAGGGAGGAAAAAATAGTTTTGAGCCCATTCAGGACTATTGCATAGACAGCCCAGCACAGTTAGTCCCAGGCAGTTTATATCCATTATTGCAATAAATCTTTACAACAATAACAATAATAGTATCATTGTCCCAATTTTATGGAGCAGTAAACTTAGTTTCAGAGAGTTTCAGTGACCTGCATAAAAGCACATAACTAAAAATCCACAGAGAAGGGACTCAAACCCATGCCTGTCTATCCCCAAAGTCAGTGGTCTTGCTGCATCAAACTACATCTCCAACACCCATCAGTGTCACAGGATTTCAGAAATGGATGACCTGGTTACAAGCCATGTAGTGTAAGGAAGCTTGCCTGATAAGTCTAGCACACAAAGCTTTGATTCTATGTATTAGTTTGGCCGTTGTCCACTACAGAGCTGCAAACATGTTAAATTACAAAGGTCCCAAAGAGGCAGGCCCTCAGGCTGCATTTAGCTCACAGATGTGCTTTATTTGGGCATACACTGGAGGTTTTTTTTAAGGTCTATTTATTTTTGAGAGGTGGGGGAGGGGCAGAGAGAGAGGGAGACAGAGGAACCAAAGCAGTCTTCGTTGCTCTGTCAGTGCAGAGCCTGATCCAGGGCTCGACCTCACAAACCGAGAGATCATGACCTGAGCCCAAGTTGGAGGTTTAACTGACTGAGCCGCCCAGGTGCCCCGGCATGCACAGAATTCTAAATCTCAGGACATTCTACTAAAGTAGATACCTGGCTTTCTGGTTTGAAAAGTAGAATATTTGGACACTCTGGCTCTATCTCTATGTGACAAAAACCAAATGTAAGTAAGCTAGCTCCCCACAGTCCTCACCATTCCCTATTGTGTTTTATTACCTGCCGTACTCATTTACACTACCCTCATGGCTGCTGTGGAAAGCTGCATTTGTAACCCTTTCTTTAGGATTGGGAAACAGAAGGAGAGAGAATCATCCTCCAACTAACCACTTTGATGCCATCTACCTTGGAAACATAATAGACGCGAGTTTTGGCTGAGGAGCACATGAATAACATGGGGTGAGGTCACAATCTGAAATATACTACAAAAGAAGTAGTGAATTCAACAATTCAGGTGAACAACATCGGTGTGGTATGGGGAAAAACGAAAGAAAAAGATGAAAAAATACCCATTCATACAACATATATTTATTGATCACTCATCATGTTTTTCAAAGCAACAGGAAGACAGAAACCTAAAACATCGTGCCTGCTCTCAAGTGGCTTAGTGTATGATGGGGCACACAGACAAGAAAATGGGCAATTGAAACATAATGTGAAAGAAGAAAAGCATGATATAATCAAAATAAGCATAAAGTGTTATGGAGGCAGAGACACATTGTATAAAACTAGGGGTTCGGGAGAAGTTATTATGAAGGAATAGTAAGAGTCATTACATGAGGAACAGATGAGAGAGAAAGTACAATCCCAGTAAAGGAATAGTATTTATGAAAGTAGAGAATTTGAAACATCATAATTTTTCAAAGAAATCAGTTTTCTCCTTACTGATGCAAAGGAAGGACTTTGGGGAAATGGTGGAAGGTGAGGCTGGAAGATTAGGTAGGCATTCATTCATATACACTCACATATTCATTCAGTAGTAGCTTAAAGGTACCAATTTAGGCACTAGGAATACAGCAGAGAGCAAGGCAAATGAGGATCCTACCCTCAGTGATGTTTCCATTCTTAAAGACTGAATCTGATAAACAATATAAATGATTAACTTGATTAGGGCCATGATGGAATTTTTTTAAAGTACTGTAATAGAAACTAATGAGAGAGCTGACTTTAGATAAGGTGATCTAGAATAACCAATGTTCATAAACTCACATGTCCTAGTTTTCTTTATTTAGAAAAAATATATATATATGGAAGTTTAATTTTTCTATGAAAATATAGAATATTATGAAATTACTAATAAAAAATTACCTAATAACATCCAAGTCCAGCCAAATGAAGTACAAACTGGTTACTTTGAGAAATCTCTCATTATGAATTAATTAACTCAGGAGTTACTATTTTAATGGAAATGCACATTCCAAACAGGGTAGGATAAAGTCTTCCTATTGAAGCCATGTAACAGAGGGTTACTTTTTCTTTCCATCTGCTTGGGTTTCATTAAAAAGTGCCATCTGTAGAAGAAAATAATATATTTTTAAAAAACAACTTCATTTCTACTGCTGTGCCCTTGTACATCAAATCTGAGCAGACACACTTTTCTTGCATGTTGGTAGAGAAATGCAAAGATGATCTAACTTGGGACAATAACTCTTATATTTAAAAAATAGCACAAAAATATCTGAATCTTTTAATACGAAGTCCAGAGACTTCCGACAGAACATGTAAACTGAAAAAGAAAAGACCAAAATCCCACTAAGTACACAGAGGTACTTAATAAAGCCTCAGAGGAGCCCACATATGGATCAGACTGTCCAAAGCTATTGGATCTGGAAAATTGGTAGAAGTGGGGTCTCTGAATCTTCTCTCAGAAGTTTCATCCGTGGTTCCCACTTCTTAAGCATTTTCTCTCATTGCTTGCTCTTCCTTCTTCTCTGATCTCTGAGATCATGGTGACATTTTTTACTCCATTATGGCTTGAAGTTGAATCTATGACTTTTATTGACTAGCTCATCTTAGTTTAGATGCTGTCTAATTAAGATCAGTGTTTTCAGACTCTTGCTCTTCATTTTAGATTCATTTTTTGTGTACTTAATGTGCTTCTACATTTTAGTGATCAGTTTTAAAGATTGGTTTGGAAATCAGTGTTACTAATTAACAAAATGAGAGCTATTTAGCTATTCTCAGAATAGGTTTCAGAGTCTGCTTACATATACTCACTTAGCACAAATTCACTTCTTCATTATATGAGAATATGTTATAAAACATCATATAAGCCTTCTTGAGTGCTAAATGTGCACTTCAAAAAATCTGAAAATACATTTTTTTCTAGCTAAAAGATTTCATTAGGAATAAAATGCATTGGTGCACATGGGTGGCTCAGTCGGTTGAGCATCAAACTTCAGCTTGAGTCATAATCTCATGGCTTGTGAGTTAGAGCCCTGTGTTGGGTTCTGTGCTGACAACTCAGAGCTGGGAGACTGCTTCAGATTCTGTGTCCCTCTCTCGCTCTTCCCCTCCCTCGCTCATGCACCTGCTCTCTCTCAAGAATAAATAGAACATTAAAATGATTTTTTAAATTAAAAAAAGAAATAAAATGCATTAACATTTTACTCTAATAAAACTAAGTTTTATTGGAGCTGGGCTAAGCATGATGGAGGATCCAAAAGAAAACAAGGCAAGCTCCGAAACTAAAAATAGCACAAAGCAATTTTATGATCAGGGCAGGTCAATGTTGTAGAAAGAACAACACTGGGACAGGGTTTTGAAGGATGAGTATATTTTCACAGGGCAAATGGTGTATGAATGGAACCAGAAGGGAATTGCACGCAGGTGAAATGGCATGCAAATGCCAAGGGGTATCCAAGTTTATTAAAGATTCAGAGAATAGGAATTAGTGTAATACAGCTAAACAGAGGTTACATGAGCAGCACCTGGGTGGCTCAGTTGGTTAAGCATCCGACTTTGGCTCAGGTCATGATCTCACAGTTTGTGGGTTTGAGCCCCACAACGGGCTCTGTGCTGACAGCTCGGAGCCTGGAGCCTGCTTCAGATTCTGTGTCTCCCTTTCTCTCTGCCCCTACTCCACTCATGCTCTGTCTCCCTCTCTCTCAAAAATTAAAATAATAAAAACTTTTTAAAAAATTAAACATAGGTTACACAATAAGAAAGCAAGAGCAAACTGAATACCCAGGAATCAAGCGTGAACTGGGGCCTAATTACAATGGTCTTTAACGCCAAAGGAACATACAATTTACATTTTAGACAACAAGGAGGCCCCAGGAATGTTTAGTCAAGGGAATTACATGCTGAGTGGTATGTTTTGGAAAGATTAGTCTGGCAGAAATGTGGAGAAGGTACTGGGATGGAAAACAATAGAGATGTAGAGACCAGTTAGGATGCTGGCAGGAGAGGCTATGAATCTGAACTAGGGAAGAAGTTGTGGATGGAAAATAAATAAAAACACAAAAGAGTAAGAAGAAATAAAAGTAACACTTGGAGAATAATTTTATATTGGGAGTAAAGGAAAAGAGTCAAGCAGCTGTTAAGTCGTCGGTTACTAGTTTGATTTACTTAGCAGAAAGCACTGTGTTATTAATCAGCAAAATGAATGTAAATAGAAGAAAGTTTGGGGTCAGCTTCATTGGGTGATGAATTCAGTTTGGGACAATTTGTGGGACATCCAACTGGAGATAGAGGTCTGGGGATATGAGTAGAGATACAGCATTTAGAAGTCAAGGGTGAATATGTTTTCACTTATAAGTGGAACAGGAGAAACTTAACAGAGGACCATGGAGGAGGAGAAGGGGGAAAAATAGTTGGGGAGAGGGAGGGAGGAAGGCAAACCATGAGAGACTCTTGAATGCTGAGAACAAACTGAGGGCTGAGGGGGGTGGGGGAGAGGGGAAGGGAGGGGATGGGCATGGAGGAGGGTACTTGTTGGGATGAGCACTGGGTGTTATATGGAAACCAACTTGACAATAAACTATGAAAGGGTGAGAGGGTAATACTATCCACAGAAAAAATATAGGACGAGGATTGAAAAACCTTAAAGGACACAGATATTTGGAGAAGGATTCAAGAGAGAGGAATCGGAGTGAGAGACTGAAATGATGTTGGCAGATTGCAGGAGCACTTAGAAAGAGCAGTAGATCTACAGCCACGAGGAGAGAGAGTTCCAGAAAGAAAAGGAGAGTTCTCTGTCTTCATAATACTTTGGGATGAAAGACAGGTTTGATCAGACCACACTTTCCTGATCGATTCCTCAGCTGTCTATTGCTATAGTATGTTTACCAGCTACATACCCACACACAGTGCCAAGAAAACTCCAGGAATATTCACACTCTATTATTGCTAAGTTCTTAACCAATACCACCTGTGACTACCTAACCACCGAGCTGAGCTGAACCTGCAGGAACTGAAAGGATTCCTTTATGGAACTGGGTTTCAGAAATGAAGGAGAGGTATACTGAGTGCCCTATCCCTTGGTATCATCCCCTTGATTGCCAATAACACGAGGAGACATGAGAACATGAACTCCCACAAAGAGCCTTCTCCCCACGGCCACAGCTCCCTGCTTTCTTTCCAGAGGAACCCATTCTGGCTAGGATTTAATGTAATCAGATTTAACCCAAAGCTATCCACAAATCAAGCCAAGAAAGTACCTCCATTCTATTTGTCATATTTTGCTCTATCTAGCACAATGACCCAACATAGCACCAGAGAGGGAGATTATAAAACATCCATCAGAAAAGAGTGATAAACACTACAAGAAAACATAAAACGTCTCACATTTGCCACCTTCTTGTAGCATATATCAATTTAAAGCCCTTTCTGTTTTCAAAGTAAATCGCTTGCTCCCAGAGAGAAACTAATTATAAAAATTACATTTGTTATCTTCTTCCCACCAGAAAACAAAAATATGTGTACTTTTTTTTTATGTACAAGGCATCTTCCCTCTCCTCTTTTATTTTTGTAAGTATTTTTTATCATGAGATATTTCAAACATACAGAAAGGTAAGATAATAATAGAATGTATACAAGAACAAATTGAGGGCTGATGGGGGTGGGG
>NW_027528861.1:188060-189290 GCF_008692635.1 Crocuta crocuta | reverse complement strand
TTATTCCTTGTTTAGTAGTTTAAAAAAATTTAAAAAATAATAAAAAGGGGTGCTTGAGTGGCTCAGTCTGTTGAGTATCCAACTCTTGATTTTGGCTCAGGTCATGATCCCAGGGTCATGGGATTGGGCCCCACAACAGGCTCTGCACTGGGTCTGGAGCCTGCTTTGGATTCTGTCTCTCTTCCCCTGCTGGCCCCTCTCCTACTCACACTCTCTCTCTCTCTCTCTAAAATAAAAAAAAATTAAAATAAAAAAGCTTATACTAGTTACATCTTGGTAGCTTGATCCTGTTATGATGTGTATCTCTTCTGACCCTTGTTAATGCTTTATGCTTTAAATTCTATCAAACGAAGCCTTACCCATCCCTCCCCTCTACGCACATGTAGTCTCAATGCTCAATTTTTGTTTTAATTTATTTAACTATATTTTAATCCTAAAATAATACTTAATTTTGTATACTTTTAACATTAGACAAGTGAAATCATATTCTTTCGTAAGTTCCTTCTGTAACTCAACATTATGACTAAAATTCCTTTGTGTTATTGCTTAGTTTAGTTCATTCATTTGCATTGTTTTATATATTCATAGCTCATTGTATGAATATATAAAAGTTTATCTATTCCACAGTAGATAAACATTTATATTGTTTCTGGATTGTGGCCACTAATAATACAGTTAGGAACAATTTCATAAATATCTCTTGATATGCATACATTAGATTTTGTTTCAGGGATGGGAAAACTCTCTGTAAAGGGCCAGATAGTAAATATTTTAGGCTTTGTGGACTACATTTGGTCTTAGTTGCATATTCTTTTATTTCCCTACAACTCTTTAAAAATGTAAAAAAAAAAAATTCTCAGTTTGCAGGGTCTTACAAAAATAGGCTGTAGGACACACATGTCCATGACCCATAGTTTACCAACCCCTACAGAGTAAATAACCAGGAATGAAATAGCTGTCAAACTTTTATATTTTTTGCCAAGATGGGGAATGTGAAATTGTATCTTGTTGTCATTTTAATTTAATGAGACTGAACATCATTTCATATGTTTATTGGCCACTTGGGTTTCCTCTTCTGTGCGATGACTATTCAAGTCTTTTGCTCATTTTTCAAGTAGATTGCTTTTTCTTATGGCCTGCATATTAGTCCCTCCTGAGTAATACACCATGCACATATTTTCTCAGTTTGTGGCTTCTTTGCTGAACAGAAACTTTCAGACCTAACTTATC
>NW_027528861.1:185306-188034 GCF_008692635.1 Crocuta crocuta | reverse complement strand
AGACCTAACTTATCTACCCTTTTTTTTTATTGTGTGTACCTCTTGCCCCTTTTATTGTCTTCTAAAATTATTCATAATATTAGCCGGAAGTCTTTAGTCCACTCAGAATCTATTTTCATGCACGATGCGATATGGGAGCACGATTTCATATCTTTCTACTGCACATTGTTCTCTTCCTCCTTGAACTGGAATGCTGATCCTGTTGTACGTGAGGTTCTCATACAATTAATGCTGTAATAACAAACAGCCCCCAAATGGCTTATGCGGTTTATTTCTTCCTGACATTAGTGACAGCATGTCAGCACCAGGTCTTATCTACATTTCTATTTTTAATTTCAGGATTCAAACTTAAAGAGCAGTCCTTAGTTGGAACATGGCTTTTTTTTTTTTTTTTCCAGAAGGAAAAGAACTGTCAAACCGTGGGATGAAATTTCTGTCATTATATAGCTTATATATAGTTGCCACAGTTAAAGCTTCTGTCAGGTGTGGCAGATGTCTGCTCCCGTTTTATTGGCTAAAGCAAGTCATACGGCCAAGCCTGACATCACAGAGAGGATATACTCATCTCCTGGAGAGGCACTGAAGGTTGCAAAGGCAAAGAGTGGGCATATCTAAAATCCTCTCACAGAAAGAGGAGCAAGTTTGGGAAATAATAACACAGTTTACTTAAGCATATGTGAACATCTTTTCCTGTGCTATTTCTATTCCTCTGGCCAGGTTATCTATCCCTATGCAAATAACACACATTTTTATATTTATTTATTTTTTAATGTTTATTTATTTTCGAGAGAGAGACAGAGCATGAGCAGAGGAGGGGCAGAGAGAGGGAGACACAGTATCTGAAACAGGCTCCAGGCTCTGAGATGTCAGCACAGCCCGACGTGGGGCTCGAACTCATGAACCGCGAGATCATGACCTGAGGTGAAGGCAGATGCTTAACCCACTGAGCCACCCAGGCACCCCTATATTTATTTATTTATTTTGAAAGAGAGAGAGAGAGTGGGAGGAGGAGCAGAGAGAGGATGGAGAGAATCCCAAGCAGGTTTCCCGCTGGCAGCGCAGAGCCCGATGCAGAGCTCGATCCCATGAACCGTGAGATCATGATCCGGGACAAAATCAGTATTCAGACACTAAGCCAACGGAGCAACCCAGCCACCACCCAAATATCACACTATCTTAATCATTATAGTTTCATAGTAATTATCGATATCTGGTAAGTCAAGATGTCACACTTTGTTTTTTCTTTAGCAGTGTCTTGACTCTCCTTGGCCTTTGCTCTTCCATATATATTTAAAAATCACTAGTAACATTAAAATATTTGTAAACGTTTCATGCTACTAAATATGGTATCTTTTCTTTTTCATTTTTTAATGTTTACTTATTTTTGAGACAGAGAGAGACAGCGTGAGCAGAGGAAGGGTAGAGAGGGAGACACAGAATCCAAAGCAGGTNTCCAACAAATTTGCCAACCTGTCTTACTTATTCTAATTCTGTAGATTAATTCTGTAGAATCTTTTAGTTTTTTATATTGGTAATTATTTCAAGTACAAAATGATAGTTTTTTCAAAATAAATTTTCTAATATATTTATTTTCCAACTTTATATTCAGTTTCATTTTAGTTCTCTCTTATATCCACAATATAACTGATTTTTCTCAAATCCAATCTGATACTTTCATTTACTTCATTTTGATTACAATATATTTGATTGTATTTCACTCTCTCTCTTGTGTTTCCCCTTTACTTTCCCTTCTTAATAAACTTATCTCCCCTTGTTACTGATTTTTTTTTTAATTCATAAAATTCTCCATAAACCCTTTTATTTCCTGTGGTCCTCTGAAATTCATGGCTTGCATTTCCATTTTATAAATAATTATGACTTTATATTTTTCCACATATCCTTACCTAAAAGTGTTTCTAATAGTATCTCACATTATTCATTACATCTTTTCTCCTCCTTTCTCTCTCACACACACACAGAAAACAGTTTTCACTTGCCTTTCTGTTTCTATTTTTAAGCTTTTATTGAAATTCCAGTTAGTTAACATACAGTGCAATATTAGTTTCAGGTGTATGATACAGTGATTTAACAATCCCACACATCACCTGGTGCTTATCACAAGCATCCTCCTTAATCCCCATCACCTTTTGAGCTTTACTTATTTATTTTTGAGGGGGTGGGGAGATCA
The DNA here is from genome assembly GCF_008692635.1 of Crocuta crocuta. Taxonomy (NCBI): domain Eukaryota; kingdom Metazoa; phylum Chordata; class Mammalia; order Carnivora; family Hyaenidae; genus Crocuta; species Crocuta crocuta. Next base: position 185,846 of record NW_027528861.1, on the reverse strand, counting down.
CAAGCAAGAGAGAAGCAGAGAGAGAGGGAGAAGGAGAATCCCAAGCAGGCTCTGCACTGTCAGCTCATAGCCAGATGTGGGGCTCAATCCCACGAACCTTGAGATCATGACCTGAGTTGAAATCAAGCGTAAGACTCTTAACTTACTGAGCCGCAGTTTATTTCCAAAATCTGTGCTTGCCAATGTTTCTTGCGTTCCATACTTTTACATTCACTGCTCTTGCTGAAAGACATCCTTTTAGAGTGTCTCTGAACAAGAGGCTTTAGGTGGTCATGCATCTTAATCTTTGCATTATCCTTGGCTTTTTGGATGGTAGTTTGACTGAAAGTATGCCAACAACTTTTGGCATCTCTTCATAGTGAAGAGAAATCCAGTTTTTAAGTCATTTTTTTTTATAGATCATCTGCCTTCTATGTATAGTAGCTTTTAATTTTCCCTGTATCTATATATTTGGCAAAAATATTCTGCAGTTTTATTAAGTTGTATCTATCTATGAATCTAATTTTATTTATCATGCTATTTAATTTTGAGTAGAGGACT
>NW_027528861.1:184704-185097 GCF_008692635.1 Crocuta crocuta | reverse complement strand
TAGTAGAATGTTTTTCTATTAACTCATATTTCATCATTTTGATATCTTTATTTATGTGCTGCATTCTGAGTGAATTTCATGGCCATATAATAAATTTCATAATTTCCTTCTTCATGTGTTCAGTTTACAGTTTATCTTGCCCACCGAACCACTAAGTCGATAATCATGTTTTCCATTTCTAAGATTTCTATAAGGATCCTTTTTATCTTACTCTTACCCCAAAGTTTTATTGAGATATAATGATATATTTATATTGTATAAGTTTAAGGTACACAACATAACCATTTGATATAAGAAAACATTGTGAAATGATTACCACAATGAGTTTAGTTACCATCCATCACCTTACATAGTTACAAATTTTTGTCCTTATGATGAGAATTTTTAAGAACT
>NW_027528861.1:183240-184679 GCF_008692635.1 Crocuta crocuta | reverse complement strand
GGGAACTTTTTAAAACTAGTCTTTTGAAACTTTTAAATATATAATATAGTATTATTAACTATAGTCACCGTGTTGTATATTACATCCCCCAAACTTTTCTATCTTATAACTTGAAGTTAGTGCCTTTCAAAAAAATTATGAGAGAGAGAGAGAGAGAGCACACAAGCAGTGGAGAGGGGCAGAGAGAAAGAGAAAAGAGAAAGAGAATTTTAAGCAGGCTCCATGGTCAGCATGGAGCCCAACACGGAGCTCGATCCCACGTCCCTGGGATCATGAACTGAGCTGAAATCGAGTCTGATACTCAACTGACTGAGCCACTCAGGTACCCCTGCAAGTTAGTACCTTTTGATCACCTTCATCCAATTTCCCCAGCTCCTACCCCACCTCTGGCAACCATAAATCTGATCTCTGTTTCTATGTTTTGTTTTCTTTTTTGATGTGACATATAAGTGAGATCATGTAGTCTTCACCTTTCTCTATCTGACATTTCACTTAGCATAATGCTCTCAACGTCCATGCATTTTGTTACAAATGGCAGATATTCCTTCATCTTTATGGCTGAATGATATCCATTGTGAGTTTTCTTTATCCATTCGTCCACTGATGGACACTTAGGTTGTTTCCATGTCTTGACTATTATAAATAATGCTGCAATTACCATGGGGGTACAAATATCTCTTCAGGATAGTTATTTTGTTTACTTTGTATATATGTATACACCCAGAAGTGGAATTGATGGATCATATGGTGGTTCTACTTTTAATTTCTTGAGGAATCTCCATACTGTTTCCCATAGTAGTTGAACCAACATTGCAGCAGGATTCCCTTTCCTCTCAATCTCACAAGAATTTGCTATTTCTTGTCTTTTGAAGATAGTCATTGTAACAGGTGTGAGTAATATCTCATTGTGGTTTTGATTTACATTTCCCTAATAATTAGTGATGCTGAGAACATTTTCATGTACCTGTTGGCCATTTGAGTATCTTCTTTGGAAAAACATCTATTCAGGTCCTTTACCCATTTTTAATTGTATTATTTGATTTGTTTGTTTGCTTTTTTGTTTGTTTGTTTTGCTATTGCATTGTACAAGTTCCTCATACAGTTTGGATATTACTCCCCTTATCAGATACATAGTTTGCAAATATTTCTCCCATTCCTTAGTTTTTCTTTTCTTTTGTTGATCATTACTTTTGCTGTAAAGAAGTTTTTTAGTTTTATGCAGTCCCACTTGTTTATTTTTTATGTTGCTTATTCTTTACATGTCATATCCAAAAACTCATCGGTGAGACCATGTCAAGATGCTTTTCCCCCTCTGTTTTCTTCTAGGAGTTTTATGCTTTCAGGTCTTACATTTGAGTCTCTAATCCATTTTGAATTAATATATGTGAGTAGGGTAAGATAGGAACCTAATTTCATTCTTTTGCATGTGATATCCAATT
>NW_027528861.1:179938-181938 GCF_008692635.1 Crocuta crocuta | reverse complement strand
ATCCCCTCTCTCTGTTTATTTTGGATACTATTCTTAGCATTAGTTTTGCCATGTGTGATTTGTAGATTCTTTGAACGTAGGGCATGTCTCTCTCTCTCTCTCTCCCTTATCCCTCCCTCCATGCTAAATAATTGTGTATTTATGTATGTATGTATGTTTTATTATTTGAGATAGAAAGCACATGAGCAAGGGAGAGGGGCAGAGAGAAAGAAAGAGAGAGAATCTTAAGCAGGTTCCACACTCAGCTTGGGGCCCCATGCCAGGGCTCAATCTCAGGACCCTGGGATGATGACCTGACCCAAAACCAAGAGACAGACACTCAACAGACTGAGCCAGCCAGGTGCCCCTTCATTCCTAAAAATTTTGTACTTGCTGCCCTCATCAGTCTTGTATAAATACATGGGCTTGAGGTGTCTGGGTGGCTCAAGTCATGATCTCACAATTCGTGAGTTTGAGCTTCGCATCGGGCTCTGTGCTGTCAGCTCAGAACCTAGAGCCTGCTTCAGATTTTGTGTCTCCCTCTCTCTGCATCCCTCCTCTCAAAAATAAAACAGTAAAAACTAAAAAACAAAAAGAAATACATGGGTTCATACAGATGACTTGAAGCCCTCACTGACATTATATAGATTATACCTGATATCCAGCCTGTGCTAATGTTGACTTGCTTCATATCATAAACATGATGTCGATCCTGCAGTATATTCAGTTTCTTCAACTACAAGTAACCTCCTGGATTCCCAGCATCCAAAGTCACAGTGGGAATATTAAGCTCAACAAGAGTATTATAACAACTAAACTGGACTTTTCTTATTCAAGAATGACCAGAAAGCCTGTGAAATCTTCCTGGAAGGTCATACAAGAAGCAGGGAAGAACTCTTCAGTGGATGTGGCTTGCAGGCAGGGCTACATAATAGGAGAGAAATGCTTATTTCCCCACCTGATATTTTTCCCATGTAATGGGACACTGACTTTACAAACCACTCCCACAGTCTTTCCAGTCTCCTCACATACTCTACTTTTGGAGATCAGGGCTGTGACTAATGTGAGTGGTAAATTCGGGATAAGGAATTAGATGTATTGTCGGAGACCGGCTCTGGCTGGGGTCCAGGGGTCCCTGAAGGATGGACGGTGTCGGCGAGGGAGGGGTGAGAGAGGCCCGAGAGTCTTTCTGGTCACCAGGCAGGCATCTCTGCTCTGACTGGGGCTCAACTTTATTTTATAAGTGTTTGGGGGAGGGCACAGAAGTGGCATTTGCCTTAGACAATGATTTCTGATAACAAACTTGTTTGATATGTAAGAATTTCCCAGAACATAGATTTGTAGAAGACTCCTGCATAAACTTTATCAATAGTGATTGAGGTAGGTGATTTAGATGCTTATCCTATGGGGAAGGAAGGTATCTTTAGCATACCAGACAAAGTTTTATCAATAGTGAGATAGGTGATTTAGATGCAGCCTATCAGACAATGTTTTTAGCATAAAAGGGTGAAGTTCCTTTTCTGTGAGCAGGGGTCAAAAGGTCTTTCAGGAAACACCTTTGCTCTCATAATCACAAAAGAAGAAGTTCCTCAATAGGTTCCTCCACAGGGAGCAATCAGCATATTCAAGGCCAGAATAAGTCACTCCATATACTTGATAACAAATGCCTTGAGGTGGGGGGTGGCTAGTGCTCCAGGCAGAAACAATTGGGTGAGGGTGGATATTTGCCCTTAACTCTAAATTAGGCTCTTTGTCTCAGGGCTAGACTCAAGCCCCCTTTGTTATGTAAGTCTTGGATCTGCAAGGCCCTTAGGAAGAGCTTTTTAACAATCATCCACAATGTTTTCATCTGAAGTCTCTTTGGAAAAGGCAGGGATATGCTTTTCCTTACGAGCTATCTGTATGGGGAATATTGGTCTGATCTGGAATATTGTGAGGCCTGGTCAATACCAGCAGCCTCATTTCCAACATGAGCCAGTAGTAGCAGAAGGAGATACCAGTTTTCGTTTCTCATGGCAGGA
>NW_027528861.1:164540-179794 GCF_008692635.1 Crocuta crocuta | reverse complement strand
CTTTCTGGTCACCAGGCAGGCATCTCTGCTCTGACTGGGGCTCAACTTTATTTTATAAGTGTTTGGGGGAGGGCACAGAAGTGGCATTTGCCTTAGACAATGATTTCTGATAACAAACTTGTTTGATATGTAAGAATTTCCCAGAACATAGATTTGTAGAAGACTCCTGCATAAACTTTATCAATAGTGATTGAGGTAGGTGATTTAGATGCTTATCCTATGGGGAAGGAAGGTATCTTTAGCATACCAGACAAAGTTTTATCAATAGTGAGATAGGTGATTTAGATGCAGCCTATCAGACAATGTTTTTAGCATAAAAGGGTGAAGTTCCTTTTCTGTGAGCAGGGGTCAAAAGGTCTTTCAGGAAACACCTTTGCTCTCATAATCACAAAAGAAGAAGTTCCTCAATAGGTTCCTCCACAGGGAGCAATCAGCATATTCAAGGCCAGAATAAGTCACTCCATATACTTGATAACAAATGCCTTGAGGTGGGGGGTGGCTAGTGCTCCAGGCAGAAACAATTGGGTGAGGGTGGATATTTGCCCTTAACTCTAAATTAGGCTCTTTGTCTCAGGGCTAGACTCAAGCCCCCTTTGTTATGTAAGTCTTGGATCTGCAAGGCCCTTAGGAAGAGCTTTTTAACAATCATCCACAATGTTTTCATCTGAAGTCTCTTTGGAAAAGGCAGGGATATGCTTTTCCTTACGAGCTATCTGTATGGGGAATATTGGTCTGATCTGGAATATTGTGAGGCCTGGTCAATACCAGCAGCCTCATTTCCAACATGAGCCAGTAGTAGCAGAAGGAGATACCAGTTTTCGTTTCTCATGGCAGGAGCTGTGCAAACACTGCCATTTCCTCGCTGTGACTTTCATCCAGCGAGGCCGGTGTGGCTCCCAGCGATGTATCACTCAGATTCTGCATCTCCTTTTTCACTTGGGGTTCTGCTGTCCATAGGGGGTACATATTCTGGTCACCTCCTCTATGCAATAAACTTGGTGTAAAGTCAGATCCCCCATGTAGGGTGGCCTGAGATTTTCCACCACTACCTGTGCCTGGGAGGATAATTCTGTCTAAATCTGCAGTGTGGTACAAGAAAGCCTTCTTGCCAAAGGATATAAGCCACATTATCCAGTATGAGATTTACCAGTTATAGAGATGATTTTTTGGTATCTCTTTCTTGTTTGTATCTGTAGATATTTTAGTGGCTTCCTAACTCAGGTGCAGAAAATTGTGGTATCATAATCCCAAAAAGGAGAAAGAATAAAATTTTCTGACTGTAATGTTCACAGTTCTGCTTTTTCAATAAATAAAGTATATTTTTTAAAAATTGCTTTAGGGGAACCTGGATAGCTCAGTCGGTTAAGCATCTGACTTTGGCTCAGGTCATGATCTCACGGTCCATGGGTTCAAGCCCCACATCAGGCTCTGTGTTGACAGCTCAGAGCCTGAAGCCTGCTTCGGATTCTGTATCTCCCTCTCTCTCTATTCCTCCCCCATTCATGCTCTGTCTCTCTCTGTCTCTCAAAAATAAATAAAAAGTTAAAAAAAATTTTTTTAATTGCTTTATACATATGTCTCCTCAAAACTGCATGCTCAATCACTTTTCTCTCTCTCTCCTCACATAAATTACTCTCATCATTTGTCACTCTCTTCCCCCTCCCTTGGTCTAGTCTTACCCTATCTGTCACCCTGTGTGTCTCTTATCTTTTTCTTTATTTCCCTTTGCTTTTTAATAAACCAATTAATCCTCTTTTGGTTTTCTCAATTCCCCTCTGCATCCATTGCTTGGATCCATACCTAAGGCCTAATGGCTATACATTACAGAAGATTCCTCTTTTAAAAATAGGTAAAGGATGGAAGAAAATATCTGTAAACCATATATTGATAAGGCATTAAAATCTAGAAAATGTAAACAACTCCTACTATTCAACAACAATAAAAAACCAACCCATTCAAAAATAGGCAGACAGTTCTCCAATGACAATTGCGGATATAGAACAGACATTTCCCCAAATAGATATAAAAAGGACCAAAGAGCATATGGCAAAATGCTCAGTATCATTTGTCATTATGGAAATGCAACGAGATATTGCTACCTACCCATGAGGATGGCTATTATTTTTTTAAAAAGTGATGAATGTTAACTTATTGTGGTGATCATTTTGCAATACACACATATATCAAGTCATTATGTTGTACACCTTAAATTAATACAATGTCATATGGTAATTATATCTCAACAAAGCTAGAGAAACATTTTAAATAACTAAGTCATGTTTAAAAAAGGGAATTAACGAATGTTGGTAGGGGTGTGGAGAAACCAGAACCCTTGTGCTTTGCAGGTAGGAATGTAAAATGGTGCAGCTGCTGTGAAAAACAGTTTGGTGGTACCTCAAAAAATTATAGAATTTACTACAGAATTACTATATGATCCAACAATTCTACTGCTGCATATATACCCAAAAGAACTAAATGCAGGGAATCAGATACTTGTACACCAATGTTAATACACAATTATTTGCAATAGCAAAATGGAGGAAACAACCCAAGTGTCTATCAACAGATGAATGAACACGAAACGCGATACACACACACTCACAATGGAATATTAATTCAACCATTAAAAGGAAATTCTGATACATGCTACAACATGAGTAAACTTTGAAAACATTATAGTAGGGGACAACAAGCCAGACACAAAAGGACAAATGTATGATTCCACTTAGGTGAAATGTCTAAATTCTAGGAGACAGAAAGTAGATTAGAGGTTACTAGTTATAAGGGTCAAGCAAGGGAGACAAAGTTTTTGTTTGTGATGATCAAAAAGTTCTGAAAATGCATAGTGGTGATTGTTGCATGACATTGTGAATGTACTTAATGCCACAGAATTGTACAGTTAAAAATTGTCAAAATCAAAACTTTATGTTACATATATTTTGCCACAATAAAAACTTTAAAAAGGAAAGGCAGAACGACTGTGGATAATGATACTTTAATATTTTTATCCTTTCAAACATGTCACATTCATGTCACTGTCATTGTCTGGTAAATGGGGATCATGTTCCCCTGCCAACCCTCCAGGGTTGATTTGAAGTTCAACTGCAGTCTAATGTGTCTGATGCCTACTAGTATACAGTATGTGATCAGGGTACTTATCCCTTTATATTTTACAATGAGCATGTGGTGCCAGTGTAGTGTTGCTATTACTAATGAAAGTGGCATTGCCTGTGATGGCTGTGAGAATGAATCACCTAAGGGATTTTTTGTTATATAACTGCAATGAGAGCCTAGCCCAAGGGATTTCTGAAATTATCAAGTCTCATGCAGGAGATCAGAATTCCAATGTAATTTTAGGGGGTGCCTGGGTAGCTCAGTCAGTCAAGCGTCTGACTCTTGGCTTCAGCTCAGGTCATGATCTCACGTTTCAGGAGGTGGAGCCCCACACTGGGCTCTGAGCTGACAGTGCAGAACCTCCTTGGGATTCTCTCTCTCCCCCTCTTTCTGCCCCTCCACTGCTCATGCGTTCTCTCTCTCTCTTTCAAAATAAATATTTAAAACAAAAAGGAGAATTCCAAGTGATTTTGATGTCTCATAGGCATCTTAAGGTTAACGTGCCCTAAACAAGCTCTGTAACATTCCTCCTAAACACACTCATCCCCCCAAATCATCTACATGACAGTAAAGCACACCACCATTTGCCCAGACACTCAAGCCAGATTTCTGTCCTCCTCCTGCCCACCCCACATTCACTCCACTACCAAATCCAGTCTATTCTGCTTCCAAAATATATCTCATTTCTACTTTCCCTTCATTTCCACTGACACTATCACCACCTGGACTGCAGCAAAAGCCTCCGAATTGGTCTCCCTACTTCCCCTCTAGACTCTTCAATTCTACATAGAGTAACCAGAGTAACCCTCATTATATAGACTGGATTATGTCAGCTTGTTTTAAGCTCTTCAATGGTTTCTGAGTCATTGTGAATAAAACCCAGGCTTCTTAAGGTGGCTCTGCAAGTTCCTGTAAAATCTAGTCTTTGCCTACAATNTCTTGGGCTCTGCCTGAAACACTGTTACCTCATCAGGTTTCGCTTAAATGTCATTTCCTCAGAACAGCCTACTACAACTCTATAATCTAAAGTAGGTTCTTTATATTACCACCTGTACACTGATTTATGTACCTGTTTCTTGCCAGTTTCTTACACCACACTGTACTCTCTATGAGAAATAGAATCAGGGGTGCGTGGGTGGCTCAGTTGGTTAAGCATCCGACTTCGGCTCAGGTCATGATCTTGTAGTTTGTGGGTTCGAACCCCGCATTGGGCTCTGTGCTGACCGCTAGCTCTGAGCCTGGGGCCGCTTTTCAGATTCTGTGACTCCCTCTCTCTCTGACCCTCCCCTGCTCATGCTGTCTCTCTCTCTCTCTCTCTCTCAAAATAAATAAAAACATTAAAAAAAAAAGAATTCAAGGCTTAAAAAAAAGAAATGGAATCATAACTGTTTTGTTCACCACCATATCTTAGCACTACCATGGTGCCTGATGCATGGGAGGCATTCAAGAAATATTTGTTAAATCATTCAGTAAGGAAGAAGTAATGATGTGGTACGTGTAATAACTGTATTTCATGAATAGGGACAATTATGCATATTGATTTCCCACACATAAAATAATTAGCTGAGGGGGAGCACACATTCTCATTTCACTCTGTTAGAGGGTATGGCTCANGAAGGCTTCCTGGGTGAGTTATCCACATAAATGATTTTACATTTTAGCATGTGTGTCTTATAAATAATCCAATCAAAACAGGAGGAGGCATTCCAGTGAGACTCTTAAAAATGATCAATGCTGTGATGGCCTGGTCACCCTGCATCATCTATTAAGTTGCTTTTTATGTTTAATTTTTTTCACTAACCAGTACTTCTCTGAGTTAACCATTCATTTTCATTCAAACATGCATGCACGCACATGCACAAGTTTGTATTTGTATCCACAGCCACGTTTTATTTAAAAAATTAGAATTTTCTTAATGTTTTACAATTGCATCTCAATCACTAGAAGTATAGAAAGTACTCTGTGGACAGATATTATGTTTAACTGTGGCATTTAGGACCTGGAAAGTAGGTGCTTGGCCTAGATGAGNCATTCAGGTCCTTTATCCATTTTGACTTTATTTTTGTGTATGGTGTGAGAAAATGATCTAGTTTCATTCTTCTGCATGTTGCTCTCCAGTTCTCCCAGCACCATCTGTTAAAGAGGCTGTCTTTTTTCCATCGAATACTCTTTCCTGCATTGTCAAAGATTAGTTGACCATACATTTGTGGGACCAATTCTGAGTTCTCTATTCTATTCCATTGGTCTCTGTGTCTGTTTTTGTGCTAATACCATACTGTCTTGATGATGACAGCTTTGTAGTAGAGGCTAAAGTCTGGGATGGTGATGCCTCCGTTTTGGTTTTCTTCAATATTACTTTGGCTATCGGGGTCTTTTGTGGTTACATACAAATTTTAGGATAGTTTGTTCTAGCTTTGAGAAGAATGCTGGTGCAATTTTGATTGGGATTGCATTCAATGTGTAGATTGCTTTGGGTAGTAATGACATTTTCACAATATTTATTCTTCTGATCCATAAGCATGAAATGTTTGTTCATTTCTTTGCGTCTTCTTCAATTTCCTTCATAAGTTTTCTATAGTTTTCATCATACAGATCTCTTATATTTTTGGTTAGGTTTATTTAGATGAGTTTTAGAGGAGATTTTGGGGGCACCCATTTTATGATATTTAAAATTTTTTTAATGTTTATTATTTTTTGAGAGAGAGAGAGAGAGAGAGAGAGAGAGCATGAGCAGGGGAGGGGCAGAGAGAGAGATGGAGATAGAGAATCCAAAGCAGGCTCCAGGTTCCAAGGTGCTGTCAGCACAGAGCCTGATGCGGGGCCTGAACCCACGGACTGCAAGATCATGACCTGAGCTGAAGTCAGACACTTAACCAACTGAGCCACTCAGTCATCCCTTTATGATATTTTTAATGCTCCGCTGGCTGTGTCTGTTGCTGTCCAAATCAACACTTTCATTATCTGATACTCAGTAAGCCCTTTACCCTGGATTGACAACATAAAGCCACCCAGCCAAGTTAATTAGGTTTTTCATTAACTTTTTAGCCCTGGTACACTTTGCTCTCAATATGATGGAAAGTGTTTTTGAATAACAAATTTAAGTAAGAATCATATAAATTTAATTTAGGAGGCTGCAGATATCCTTTGGATAACTTTCATTAGATTGGGCTCTGATCAGTCAAAGGGGAAGCTACAGTTGAGCAGGATATGTTCTCCAATTGAAAGTAGCTTAGGGGCAGCTGGGTGGCTCAGTAGGCTAAAAGCATCTGACTTCGGCTCAGGTCATGATCTTGCAGTTTGTGGGTTCCAGCCCCGTGTCGGGCTCTGTGCTGACAGCTGGGAGCCTGGAGTCTGCTTTGGATTCTGTGTCTCCCTCTCGCTGCCCCTCTCTCCCTCACACTTATGGTCTGTCTCTTTCAAAAATTAATAAACTTAAAAAATTTAAAACAGAAAGTAGCTTAAAATGTGCTATNCAACAAACCTTTAGTACTCATCCTCTTGTGTTCACATTCTTGTGCTTGAAAGCTGATCACAGCAAATCAGCTCATCCTAACATAATTACCAGCTCACCATGAAAGTGAAGTGTGGCCGAAGGTAAGCTAAGTCCACAGAATGTTAGTCCAAGAAAAGCCTTTGCCATTCACCTAGTCCAAAGGTTTCTAACACTTGTAAAAGAGAAATTCTTTCCTCAAACATTACTTAAAATGTAAGCCATAAATGTAAAATAGATGTTAATGGTAACGACTATAACAGCTAACCCTGAATAGCATTAGCTGTTTGCAAGCAATTGTTCTAAATTCTGCACATGCACTCACTCACTTAATCTTCACAGAAATCCTATATCAGCATCCTTATACTGATGAGGAAAAAACCACAAGAAGGTTAATAAAATGCTAGCAAATGGCAAAGCCAGGACTAGAAAGTTGGCAGTTTGCTCTAGTGTCCATTAACCACCATTGCCACTCTAGAATAAAGGAGAGCTCTTGACATTAGGAAGGGAAGAACAGAGTCCTTCCTTTGATAAACCCTAGGCAGACATCTCCAAAGTGCTCCCTTGTCCTATAACCCTAGTGTCAGGAATTTACCAGATGGTAAGCAACCAACATCAAACAGAAAATAAGGGCTTCACCAGCCATAGGTTGATAAGTGACAGGATAATAAGAGAAGAGGTAGACTTGTGGAAGTAAAGCATTTATGCCTTAATTAGGGAGAGACTACATTTCCAAGGAGTCATCAGTCAGTTGGTTGGATTTGAACCCTAACTACCATTTGCAAATGCTGCCAAAAGAAAGGGAAAGTGTATTACTCAGTTTATCATAGCATGCCATAAAGGCCATGTATCAACCGCACACCCACAAGGTACCTGGGATGTTAATTAAGGACATAAAGAACTGCCTGTCCATAAGGACCAGGAAACCACAGAAAGTTTAATGGGAAGGCTCTGGGATAATATCTATTGACAGGAAATCAACAGCAAGCAGACAGCACAAGGTGGTGGGCCCTTCTCATCACAGCCTCTCATACACACTGTCTGTCTTTTTAAATGTTTATTCGTTTTTGAGAGAGAGAGAGAGAGGGAGAGAGAGAGAGAGAATGAACAGGGAGGGGCAGAAAGTGAGGGGAACAGAGGATCCAGAGTGGGTTCCTTGCTGACAGCAGTGAGCCCAATGAGGAGTTCAAACTCATGAACCATTGAGATCATGACCAGACCCGAAGTTGGACGATCTACCGATTGAGCCACCCAGGTGCCCCCACACTGTCTTTTTTTTCCCACCAAAGAAAGAGCAGGTTTCTTTACAGATGATGAGGTCCTGGGGTTCAAAAAGATGAAGCTCTTTATTCAAGGTTTACATTCAAATTGATCTTAAATGCAGGACTATTACTCCCAAGTGTGGGTTTATTTTGTTGGTGTTTTAACAGCTATTAACTTGAAAAGGCCTTCTGAAAGAAACTCTTTGGGAGCAAGTGGAAAGGTTCACACAGTTGGTAGATACTGTTTTATTGTAACGAGTTTTTTCCATACCAGTGATTTGCATTTATTTAAATCATGGTTTTGTCCATATCTAATAATGCAAATGACAATATTTAGATTACTTCTGGTACACCTGAAATTAAACTTCACTTGCAAAGGGAAATCATTATTGGAGAACTATAGCAATTATCTTTCTCACCACTGATTAACTGATCTCATTTACATCGTTACTGGTNACGTACTTTTTAGACAAAAGTCATTCTAAAATTACTGAAGAAGATACTTGTTTATTGCAAAAAATCTTTGAGAGAGAAAGGCCTTAATCTCTTCACTGTCTGAAAAGCAAGAAACTGATAGGCTGATTTGAGCACATTTCCCTCTAGAATAGCATGGTAAGACCAGAGTCTCAGTTCAATTTTGCAGATTAGAAATATTATATCTATTGTATCTGTCTCAAAAATACCAGAAAATTTCTTATATGAATGCTGAATAAAAGCAGAATGTGCCCCTCAAGCATTTGTACAAGTATATACGTATTTTTTTTTTACTTTTTAAATTGTGAGATATATGCATAGGTGAGAGATATATGCATAAAACATCTATGTAGCGTTCAAAGATAATTACAAAGTTGACAGCTGAGTAAGTCAGATGACAAAACAGAACATTGTCAGAACCCCTTTTGTTACTCTTCCCACACATATTCCCCTGAATTTCCCCTGGACATAACCATGATTCTTACTTTTATGATATTTATTTCTTGGTCTTTCTACTTTTACATCTGTTTATGCATTCCCAAACAGTATAGCTTATTTTCTGCCTGGGTTTGAACTTTATAGTTGGAATATTCTCTATGTTTTCTTCTGAGTTTACTTATTTCCCTCAATGTTATATTTGTCAAACTTACACAAATTATTGGTGGGTACCATTAATTCAATGGAACCCCAAACCATAGTACCTTTCAAAAATAAAGTTCTGTTTGTCACTCACATTATATGTCCTTTGCAGTTTGGTGGCCTTTCTGCTTTATGCCTTCTTCCTTTTAGGACTCATGCTGAAAAAGCAAACCCTATATAAAATATTATTGGTCTCTTAGAAAAGGAAAAGAGGAAGATAGAAGTCTACACGACTCTCAAAGCTTCTGCTTAGAAGTGGCCAATGTCACTTCCATTCACATTTCTTTGCCAATCACATAGCTGAGCCTGATAGAAATACGATGGGAAGTAATATCCACCCATAATATCTTGATTATAATGCCATCCCTAAAAACAACCTGTTTACTCTACTGTGGATGGATTTGGGTTCTTTCTCCTTTGGGGCTATCATAAACAATGCTGTCATAAACATTCTTCTATGTGAAATTTCTCTAGGGTATACGCCCAAGGGTAAAATTGCTAAATCATAGCATCTGCATAACTTCAACTTTTCCAAATAATGCCCAACCATTTTCCCAAAGCGAATATACTAAATTATTCTTCAACATTGTTACATGAGTTCCTACTTCTCCACATCCTTACTAACTCTTGGTATTATCTTTATGAGTAAATAAATAAATAGCATCTCATTTTTGTTTAAATTGTATTCCCATGATTATAAATGAGCTTGGGCACCATTCCTTATGTTGTATAGCATTTGTAGCATTTGTATACCCCTACTTTCTTTTTTTTTTTTTTTGTATACCCCTACTTTCTGAAGCGGCACATATTTTACATCTTATTTCAAAAGAATTTTAGATTTATAGAAAAGTTGTAAAACTGGTGCAGAGTTTTCATATGCCCTTCATACTTTTACTCAACATCAAAAATGAATACTCATCTCATCAGCTGTTGTCAGCACAGGTGCTACAGAGAATCTAGTTACCATGAAACACCAGAGCAGATTTATTCGGTCAGGAATAGGGTAGCACTATATGTAGCTGGCAAAGTAATCCCATGGAAATGGTTCTCCCTGCCATATTGCAGATAACAATTTGGCAACCTGTATGGTTGTAGGAAAAGACACTAAAGTGGATTTCAGGTAGGAACTCAGCAGATGAATATAAGCCAGCTATATAAAGCTTCTGACCCCAGCATTAGTCCCATGTATGGGAATCTCTTTTTAGATTTTAAATTATATTGCACGAATGTAAGTTCACCCTTCCTGAAATGATTGTTCTGATTGATTCTACCATAGGATCTAAAATATCCTTACTATATTTTTAATGTCAAGGCTTCATAGATATTCATTTTATAATGTGCATTTACTCGTGCCAGGTGTTTTTCTCATATAAATATCTAATTTAATTAATGGTTAATAATGTGACAGCTAGGATTTGATCGCATGTAGACAGTCTTCAGAGTCCATGCTCGCTATCTCTCCATGACAGCACCTCTTAGTACCTTTATCTCCTCGTGGATATTCTGATTCAAAGTTGAGGACCCTTAACTCCCAGACCACACTACTGTGTTTAAAGGAATCTAATTCTTAGGATTTTCATGAAGCAATTAATATTTAGATGTTTTTACATTTTGAAGAGTGACTCTTTCATGAGGTTCAAAATAAATTTGAAAAGTCTGTCTCCCACCCTATCTATTTATTTTCCAGTCTTTATTTTCCACCGCCACCACTGTTCCTAACAATTGCTTATTTATCTGTGCAGTTTCTTTGTGCAAATATAAGAAAATATGAGTACACATTCTCATTCTACTTCATTACAAAAAAGATGGAATTCAATAAACACTGTACATACCCTTGCCTTTTTTCACGTTGTATGTTGAAGATCTTTCAGTATTGGTACACAGAGTGCTCTGTCATTCTCTCCTACAAGCTGCCATGTGGATGAGCCATAACTTAAACAACCTGTCCATTTGTGAAGGACATGGGTTGTTCCCATCTTCTGTTATTATTACAAATAAAGGGTTATTAAATATACGACTGAAGGCAAGCGGCACAAGTGGCAGGCCTGAAGTTTCTAAGTTCCTTGTAGGCAGGGCGCAGAGGCCTAGGATCCCAGGTTGTATCCCTGCTTGACTCCGGAGGATCTGAGGCTGCGACACTTCCGCCACCCCCCCTCAACCCCCAGCATCAGTGAAGCAGCGACCTGCGGGACTGTTTCGGCTGGTATAAACAAAGCCCGCGGGGGCGGGGTGGGGGGAGGCGCCTGTGTGGCTCAGTCGATTAAGCATCCCACTTCGGCTCAGGTCATTATCTCACAGTTCGTGGGTTCAAGCCCTGTGTCGGGGTCTGTGCTGACAGCTAACTCAGAGCCTGGAGCCTGTTTCAGATTCTGTATCTCCCTCTTTCTCTAACCCTCTCCTACTCACACTGTCGCGGTCTCTCTCTCAGAAGTAAATTAAAAAGAAAAAAAAAAAAAAGCCCAAGGACTGGGACCTGGAAACGAGGTGGGGTGTGAGGCATAGAACTCAGCTCACCTTAGCTACGTCCTCAGCACAGGGAGATTGGACCCAAAGGAGTGATATGCAACACTTGGCTGAGAAGGGACTGGGGCGAAGCCATTCTTCTCCCCACAACCACCAAGGTGGGGCCTCAGTGAGTAGCCAGTGGACACAGTGGAGGTGAGACCTGACTACACCAAACCATGCCCATCCCCGCCAGAGAGCTGTTTTGTTGTTGTTGTTGTTGTCGTTGTTGTTTTTTACCTGAGCCTGGGTTTGCATGTTTGTTGCTTTTGTCTGTGTGTTTGTGCACCTTTCTTCCCTCTGTGGTTGTCAGTTTCCTTTTTCCAGGGCTACATCAAGAAAGAAGCCAAAGTACACATGGTGGAGAGTTCCAAATACCAATACGAGTAGGGAAACAAAATAACCAATCTCTGAACAAGGGAACCCAAGAGACACATTCAAAGAACACTTCCTGAACAGACAGGCCCTGAACAGTCCAAGAGCCCTCTATGATACAGCACAACTCGCAGGGGCAGAGTGTACAACAAGCTTTTAAAATTAACAAGAAATAGAAAGCTAACAAAATGACGAAACTGAAGAACTCTCCTCCAAAGAAATTCCAGGAATAAATGACAGCTAAAGAACCGCTCAAAACAGATATAAGCAACTTAACTGAAGAAAAATTTGGAACAATAGTCATAAAATTAATCGCTGGGCTTGAAAAACGCATGGAAGACATCAGAGAAACTATTGCAACAAACACTATGGGCCTCAAAAATAGTTACNTTCGCAAATCAATCAATCTGATACATCACATCAACAAAAGAAAAGATAAAAAACATATGATCCTGTTGATAGATGCAGAAAAAGCATTTGACAAGATACAGCACCCTTCTTAATCAAGATCCTCAAGAGAGTCAGGATAGAAGGAACTTACTTAAACATCATGAAAGCTATCTTTGAGAAGCCCTCAGCTAACATCATCCNTACATGGAAAACCCAACAGACTGCACCAGAAGCCTACTAGAACTGATCCATGAATTTAGCAAAGTTGCAGGGTACAAAATCAACGTACCGAAATCAGTTGCATTTTTATCCACCAACAATGAGGCAACAGAAATNCGGGGCAAACCATGAGAGACTCTTAAATGCCGAGAACAAACTGAGGGCAGATAGGTATGGGGGCGAGGCGAAGGGGGGAGATGGGCATGGAGGAGGGCACTTGTGGGGATGAGCACTGGGTGTTATATGGAAACCAACTTGACAATAAACTATTAAAAAAATTAAGCCGAAAACTTAAAACAAAAAAACAATAAATAAATATACAACTGAATAAAGAAATCTTATATTTACCTTTATGAAAGAAACGTAGGCTACTGTTTGATGACCCTTCAAAGTTTTCTTATATAAATGAACCCTAGAAAGCATTTGAAGACACAGAAAATGTGCAAGCTCTGAGTTACTCGAGCACGCTCTACTTGCCACCATCACAGCAGCCATAGCCCCTGAGCCTTGTTTCAGGTAAGAATCATCTCATAGCTTCACATACTTTAAGATGCTGAAATGGTAGCTGTGTAATGTGTGTAAATGGCAATGCCTTTTTCCAAAGGGATGATACTAAAAATGGGATCTCAGTCGAGTTGATAAAATGTGGAGAATGTGATTTGGGGGAAAATATGGAGCTCTCCTGCCTTCTTTCTTTTCTTTTTTTATGAATATAATTTATTGTCAAATTGGCTTACATACAACACCCAGTGCTCATCCCAACAAGTGCCCTCCTCAATGCCCATCACGCATTTTCCCTCTCCCCCACATCCCCACCCAGCCTTAGTTGGTTCTCTGTATTAAATAGTCTCTTATGGTTTGCCTCCCTCCCTCTCTGTACTTATTTTTTCCCCTTCTATTACCCCATTGTCTTCTGTTCAGTTTCTCAAGATCCACATATGAGTGAAAACATGATATCTGTCCTTCTCTCACTGACATATTTCACTCAGTTCCATTCACTTTGCTGCAAATGTTTCCTGCCATTTTTCTAATCACATTACACAAAAGCACACACGACCTAATTACAGAAGAGTGTTCTAATCTTTGATGGTCGATATTTGCTTTTGTTATGGGAATTCGATGATTTCAGGGGTTGAAATTATTTCAGTGCAAATGTGTCCTGGGTTTTGTCTTTGATCGCAACATAAAAGATCCATCCTGGGTCCCAAGTAATTAGTCTGTTCCAGTTTTATCAATGAGATTCTAGTCCCTGAAACTTACCATGTTTTCTGTTTGTATGTTTGTTTAGATATTTGCTTGTTTGTTTTTTTTTGTTGTTGTTGTTTGTTTCAGTTAGGCGTGAGATTTGGCGACACGGAAGGGGAAAAACAAAATAATTTGTGGAGTTTCTCTCAAGAAAATATAATAACAATTTTCTCTTTCTTCTGGGCCTTTGGGTACTATCAGATATTTTCCTGAGTAGCTGCATACCACAAGCTTAGGATGGTGATCCAAGAGGAGGAAGAGCACAATAATGAAGAACATGGCTTTGGGCACCCATTGCCCTGATGCAAAGCCCGATTCCATCACTGAAGCTGACCTTGAATTGGGCCCTCTCTGTGCCTTTGTTTCCTGCTATTTAAAAAATATACTTAGTTACTACCTAATGGGCTTGTTGTGTGAGTGAAATGATATGATATATGGAAAGTACTTAGTGTAGATTATGAGTTCAATAAATGTTAACCATTTTATTTTATTACATCTTCACTAGACTGTGAAGTCCTTGAGGGAAGGCAAGGACTGTAAATTTATCTCTGTATTCCCACTTCTCAGCTGAGTACTGGGTACATGATAAGTGACAAATTAATGTCGACTAAATGTATGAATGAATAAAGAAATGAACGAACTAAAGGACACCAAGTCCTCCCTCAGACAGGTGGAAGTCTTGTTGGTAGAGAGCCCATCACCCTGATGATATGGGAGATGAATATTTAGGTAGATTCATCTGAGAAAACACCACTCCTTTGCTTCTGTTAGGCCAATAAATATCATATTTTATGGCTAGACAGCCAGTTCTGGGGACTTTTTATGCTTCAGGAAGCAGTGTGATTTAAAATTGCCCTAAGATGTTTATCATGCCCCCTTTATTTTTTTTTTCTGCTATGAAACAGATATGCTGATTCCTGTACCCTATGACTATTCAAATATACTTTAAAGGAAATGCATTACTCACTTTTAAATCTTAAGTATATCCAAGATCCAATTAAGAACTTTATCCAGTGCTCCAGGCTCTTCCTTCTCTGATATTCTACTGCACTTTCCTTTTTGAAAAAAAAATTAAGTATAGTTGACACACAATGCTACATCAGTTTCAGGTGTACAGCATATGAGTCATGTTTTCTAAACACCATGTTGTGCTCACCATCTGTTAGGCCCACCTACTTGTTCTCTTAGGCATCTTCCCAACTTCATGGTCTGTTTCTTCAGTCAAGACCACATAATATAGAAATGATCTTCCACTGTACAAAGACAGTCATGTCTTCATGAAACTTTGTTCTTTATACATACATAGGTCTATACATATGCATGCAATATATACATATATAAAGAAGATAAATATTTTCATATACATATATGTAATATATACATAGAGATATATGTATATGCATAGATATACACTTTGATTTCTACATTTCTAAAACTTTGAATTTAAATACTTTCACAGATTTAGGAAGAAAAAATGCCTTTGCTGGATGCTGTGTCGAGTAATGATTTTTGGTTCAGAAGATACAGTCATTATAAGAATCATG
>NW_027528861.1:162521-164434 GCF_008692635.1 Crocuta crocuta | reverse complement strand
GTTGTTTTAGTTTAACTATTGTATCTGATATTATTGTATCTGTGCCTTTTAACATAAGCTACTTCCAATTAATTTTAGTAGCAGGTGGGTATAATTATTTGATAACTAAATAGCTATAAAGACCTAAGACATATAGATGATAGATAGATAGATAGATAGATAGATAGATAGATAGATAGATAGATAGACTGACAAGCAGATAATTCTTATGTTTAGCATAGAAGTGGGAACAGATGGTTGAATAATTAGTACTTAAAAAGGCAAACAAATGGTATTTGTACATTATTCACCCTTGTATGGAGCTCAGTTTAAAAAGTCAAGTGGTTCATTGTTCCACAGAAATAAACCATCGGTAACAGCCTGAATCTTTCAAAATCAAATGCCTGCATGACATTTTCATTTGCATGTTTCACAGACATCAAATATTTAACACCCTCTGTATGGATCTCTTGATTGTTCCCTATCTCATACTGGTCTTCTTCATCTAAGTAAATGGTATCACATTCCTCCAAGCTAGAAATCTAACTATTATCATCAATTCCACCATGTCTCCTACCTCTAAATCCAATCCATTAATAAGACCAATGGTTATACCATCAAAATGTATCTTGAACCATCAATTTCTCTCCTTCTCCATTGACACTGCTGTCATCCAGACCACTCTCATTTCTCTGCCACAACACCCCTGTCGCCCTGTTTTCTAATCTTATTTTTCCCCATATCCGTTCTACTCATCGAAACAAAATTTATTTCAAAATATAAATCCATTCAAGTCTCTCCTTTGATTTAAATCCTTCAGCGGCTCCTCACTGGAATTAGAATAAAAGTTGAACTCTTTGCTAAGGCTTAGAATTCTCTGCAGCATATTGCCCCTACCAACTTTCCAACCTTACCTCCTACCCCCTTCCCCTTGCTCACTCCATTCCCTCACTTTTGTGACACTTTCTCTAGTATTTATCCTCATCTTTATAAATAAACATGCTTATACTGCTATACACTGATGGTTCGCATTTAGATATTATCTATCAACTTCCTCTTATAAAAATATGGCACATTTCTTTTACATCCTTTCACTTCCTGCAAAGCACCAAGCATTTTCCTGTCTCTTACTTACCTTTTATAGGTTCGGTTTCTTCTGTCAGGAATGCTCCCTCCACTACTTCCATGTCAGTCTTCACATAGGCAACTCCTTATTTGTTTTAAGCTTATTTCTTTATTTTGTGAGGGGCGGGGGAGGAAAGCAGGGGAGGGACAAAGAGAGAGGGAGATAATCCCAATCCCAGGCAGGCTTGTCTCCATCAGCGCAGAACCCCATGTGGGGCTCAAAGCTACGAACCATGAGATCATAACCTGAGCTGAAATCAATAATAGGATGCTCAACTGTCTGAGCCACCTAAGCAATCCCAGCAGCTCCTTAATTCTTAAGTTGAAATATCACCCCTCTCAAGAGATCTCTTCTAATGGCCTTCTCTAAAAGAGATCTGTTCCTTATTTTTTATCTTAGCTCCCTCTCTCCATTGCGTTCAATACAATGTGCAATTTTAAAAATTGTATTGTCAGGAGCGTCTAGGTGGCTCAGTTGGTTAAGTGGCCGACTTCAGCTCAGGTCATGATCTCACAGTTCGTGAGTTTGAGCCCCTTATCCGGCTCTGTGCTGATAGCTCAGAGCCTGGAGCCTGCTTCGGATTCTGTGTCTCCTCTCTCTGCCCCTCCCTTGCTCACACTCTGTCTCTCTGTCTCTCAAAAATAAATAAACATAATTTTTTTTAAATTGTATTGTCATTTTATTTTTTTTTCTTTTCAGTATCCTTGACTTGGATGCAAGCTTAATGAAAACAGAATCAGGTAGTTCTCAATTCCCATCACGTCTCCACCATTTAGCACTGTGTTGGTCACACATTGCAAGTGGTCCA
>NW_027528861.1:160222-162135 GCF_008692635.1 Crocuta crocuta | reverse complement strand
GTTGTTTTAGTTTAACTATTGTATCTGATATTATTGTATCTGTGCCTTTTAACATAAGCTACTTCCAATTAATTTTAGTAGCAGGTGGGTATAATTATTTGATAACTAAATAGCTATAAAGACCTAAGACATATAGATGATAGATAGATAGATAGATAGATAGATAGATAGATAGATAGATAGATAGACTGACAAGCAGATAATTCTTATGTTTAGCATAGAAGTGGGAACAGATGGTTGAATAATTAGTACTTAAAAAGGCAAACAAATGGTATTTGTACATTATTCACCCTTGTATGGAGCTCAGTTTAAAAAGTCAAGTGGTTCATTGTTCCACAGAAATAAACCATCGGTAACAGCCTGAATCTTTCAAAATCAAATGCCTGCATGACATTTTCATTTGCATGTTTCACAGACATCAAATATTTAACACCCTCTGTATGGATCTCTTGATTGTTCCCTATCTCATACTGGTCTTCTTCATCTAAGTAAATGGTATCACATTCCTCCAAGCTAGAAATCTAACTATTATCATCAATTCCACCATGTCTCCTACCTCTAAATCCAATCCATTAATAAGACCAATGGTTATACCATCAAAATGTATCTTGAACCATCAATTTCTCTCCTTCTCCATTGACACTGCTGTCATCCAGACCACTCTCATTTCTCTGCCACAACACCCCTGTCGCCCTGTTTTCTAATCTTATTTTTCCCCATATCCGTTCTACTCATCGAAACAAAATTTATTTCAAAATATAAATCCATTCAAGTCTCTCCTTTGATTTAAATCCTTCAGCGGCTCCTCACTGGAATTAGAATAAAAGTTGAACTCTTTGCTAAGGCTTAGAATTCTCTGCAGCATATTGCCCCTACCAACTTTCCAACCTTACCTCCTACCCCCTTCCCCTTGCTCACTCCATTCCCTCACTTTTGTGACACTTTCTCTAGTATTTATCCTCATCTTTATAAATAAACATGCTTATACTGCTATACACTGATGGTTCGCATTTAGATATTATCTATCAACTTCCTCTTATAAAAATATGGCACATTTCTTTTACATCCTTTCACTTCCTGCAAAGCACCAAGCATTTTCCTGTCTCTTACTTACCTTTTATAGGTTCGGTTTCTTCTGTCAGGAATGCTCCCTCCACTACTTCCATGTCAGTCTTCACATAGGCAACTCCTTATTTGTTTTAAGCTTATTTCTTTATTTTGTGAGGGGCGGGGGAGGAAAGCAGGGGAGGGACAAAGAGAGAGGGAGATAATCCCAATCCCAGGCAGGCTTGTCTCCATCAGCGCAGAACCCCATGTGGGGCTCAAAGCTACGAACCATGAGATCATAACCTGAGCTGAAATCAATAATAGGATGCTCAACTGTCTGAGCCACCTAAGCAATCCCAGCAGCTCCTTAATTCTTAAGTTGAAATATCACCCCTCTCAAGAGATCTCTTCTAATGGCCTTCTCTAAAAGAGATCTGTTCCTTATTTTTTATCTTAGCTCCCTCTCTCCATTGCGTTCAATACAATGTGCAATTTTAAAAATTGTATTGTCAGGAGCGTCTAGGTGGCTCAGTTGGTTAAGTGGCCGACTTCAGCTCAGGTCATGATCTCACAGTTCGTGAGTTTGAGCCCCTTATCCGGCTCTGTGCTGATAGCTCAGAGCCTGGAGCCTGCTTCGGATTCTGTGTCTCCTCTCTCTGCCCCTCCCTTGCTCACACTCTGTCTCTCTGTCTCTCAAAAATAAATAAACATAATTTTTTTTAAATTGTATTGTCGTTTTATTTTTTTTTCTTTTCAGTATCCTTGACTTGGATGCAAGCTTAATGAAAACAGAATCAGGTAGTTCTCAATTCCCATCACGTCTCCACCATTTAGCACTGTGTTGGTCACACATTGCAAGTGGTCCA
>NW_027528861.1:152597-160200 GCF_008692635.1 Crocuta crocuta | reverse complement strand
CAAGTGGTCCAATATTTGTCAACAAGTGAATAATATACGTGAATTTCAATAAGTGAAAGAAATGCAACACAATGCTGAAAGACTGATTTTGTTATCTCCCATTGTAAACTGAAAACAAACAAAAATGTATTTAAAAATCTATAGTCTTTGTATTTATGAAAAGTCCTCAGGTATGCCAATATTTCATAATACTTACACTAATTCTAATTTAAGTTATATTTGTTTTAGCACATTTAATACTGTTCATAAAAAGAAAAAGATTTTCCTGAGTCTTATTAAATATAATTAGACACAGGGACTNCAGTAAGGACTAGGCTTGATTTTAGTTACAAACAACTTTAATTTTCCTAAACGATGAAAAAAAAAAAGTAGTTTTCATTGAATAGAGAAAGCTTATTTTATGTCAGAAAATAAGTTTATGTTGGGCTCTTAATGTCAATATCAAAAATATAATAGTACCATCAACATGATCAAGAGGCATTTGTTAACATGACCAGTTGAACATTAAGATGTTCTATAAATGAAATTTCTGGCTAATGGTCCATTACTTGCTACATCAGCTTCAAAAGAGTGCTTGCTTTCTGAAGAAACAGCATGCATGCTTGACACCTATTGCTTTCTATTCATGAGTCAGATTCTGGAGGTCAGACAACATTCCCATGCAGAACTCTTAAGTACAAATCTCCCACTGATTTCAAAGTCACCTTCACACAAAGAAAAATTCCATGCAGTATAGGAAAAAGGACAATGCAAACGGGGCAAAATATAAGCCTGTTATCTATTAATTATCTACTGCCTACCCACCTACCTGAGAAGGAAAAGAAACGTGGCATTCACTTTTTTCTGTATTTTTACCTTTTTCAATATTGTGTTCTTAATTAAATTAGTATACTTACATCATTTAAAACTCCCAGTAGTTCTGTAAGGCTTACAGCCAAAAACAGTGGTCCCTGCCCCTTCCCTTCAGATCCCAGATTCCTCTCCCCATAGGAACGTTTATCTATTGTAGGTGTTTCTTTTGGTTTTTACCCCCATGATTACAAATAACATGCTTATAACATTCCTTTGATTTTCAGTTTTATATACTTTGTGTCTTCTTCCTGATGTGGAGGACAAGGATTCATCACTCTTACATACACATTCACGCACGTGCACACACACACACACACACACGCCTCCTTGTACTATCCTCAACAGAGATTTATATAATTAATTTTGGTTAAGTTAGTATTCAGTGCTTGAACTACATAACTATTAGGACTATATAATTACTATTAAAAGGCTAAGGATGCAGGGGGCTATAATTACCTTTTTTCTTTTGCAATTTTTTGTTTTCTCTCCTCTGCCATGACTTATTATTCATTTATCTGCTTTCCAGCTTCCAAAATTGTGTTAATGTTTCATCTGCTACTCCCTTTTCCCCTGAGAATTTATATCTTTTTATCTTACTAGTGAAGTTTAGGAGGGAGCAGAAATTAATGCAGGTTAACTCTGCCATGTTTAACTGGAAGTTGGCATTGAGTTTCTTGATAGACCAAGGATAAACTGCAGACAAAATCATTTCATGCCCTGCTAACCATTCTGAGATGAATTTGTCAGTTACCGCCTGAGCTGAACTGGTTCTAATGATGGCAAAGTTGTGAGTTTAAAATCTTTGTAAAAGGTCAGTTATGTCTACTCTGTTCTTGGGTCACAGCTAGAACTTAACCTTCCTCCCACAAAGAGCTCACAAATGTATTCTAGGGTCTAAAGCAGGACCAGGTGAAGAACTATAAATAGTTCTTTTTATTTCTATCACGCAGACTAGGAAATGTTACTCACAAATGCTCCTTATGAAAAATAGTTATAATACCATTGCTAAGCAGGTAGCAGCATGTCCTTAAGCAACAGCCTGGGATTCCTTCTAGCATTGCTGCCATTGTCAGCACTCCCTTTTCCTGAACAGGGGGGAGTCCTAGGATCATCCTGACAATACATCCAATCCTCTAAGTACTTAACAGTTCATTTTTGAGAGTTTTGGGAGCTATGGCTAAATGCTCAGCAATGACAGCAAGACAGAAAATGAGGCAATGTTTTGAGGTGACATTGTAGATATTAGCCCATCTGCTATCCACATTGATGTTTTCAGTTGCTCTGAATACGCTGCCCAGAGTCCACCAACTAGCGTTGATGTTGCTGCAAGTGTTGATGCTATGCCCCTTAGCACTCCACACCCTCCTCCAAGCTTTTTGTCCACATTGGCATTCACTGCTTAAGTAACTTGGACATAATTAAAACTCAATAATGTTTAACTCTTCTAAGCTGAATAAACTTCAGCAGTGCTTCTCTGTAAATCAGCTACTATTTAATTAAAAGACAATAAATGCCTCATCATATCTAATTAAAATGCTTTTGGAAGGCAGGTAATTTACATTGCAATTATCCCTCTCATAAGAGTTTGACAATAATCTGCATCAGTATGAAACCTCTAGGAATACAATGAGCAAGATATATAAATGAGCTTTAAATTTGTTTTATACAGATAATCATTCAAATTCTGTTTTGTTTGCCCCTAGCCCTTCATTGAATAGCTCTCAAAAGTCATTTTTGATCCTCAAGTCCACCAATTTGATAGTACTGCCTTAGTCCTTATGTTGACATGGAGGAGCATTCTCATTCTTGAAATTCTCTTTCCTTGTCTTCCCATAATTTTCTGCTCTTGTTGTTTTACTCCTATCCATCTAATCACAACTGCTCAGTATTCCTGCACCCTCACCACAGGGATCCTCCTTCTCCACACACATTTTCTGTGTAAATTTCCCTAGCTGTGTCCTTTATTCACTAATAGTTAAAGGTCAAGCCCATGTTATCTCACATCTATAATATTGCATTAGATTATTACTATCTGGCTTCCTGCCACCAGTTCCTCCCTATATGTTATCACACTTATATTTCTTTTTTTTAAGCTTATTTATTTACTTTTGAGACAGAGACAGAGAGAGTGGGGGAGAGGCAGAGAGAGAAGGAAAGAGGGAATGTCAAGCAGGCTCTACATTGTCAGCACAGAGCCCAATGTGGGGCTCAAACTCACAATGAGATCATGACCTGAGTTGAAACGGAGAGTTGGACGCTTAACCAACTGAGCCACCCAGGTGCGCCTGACAATTATATTTCTAAAATATAAACCTGCTCATATCACACCTTTCCTCAGAAATGCTCAGTGTGCTATCCAACACTTATAAAATCCATGGTTCTCAGTCTTCTGTAAAATGATCCCAATACACACTCGGTTTTATCTCATATTGACCTGCCCTATCAATCCCAGCCACCCAACCCAAGGAGCTGTTGTCCAAACATAACAATTACCCTCTTAACTTTGCTTTTGTTTATATATCTTTTCTAATCCACAATGCGTTGCCACCTTTCCCCCTCATATTGTCTCACCTTTAAAGACTTTACTCAAAATGAACAGGATTAAAAGGTATCTCCAAAGTCGAAATTCATCTCCATCAGCACTTTGGCCCACCCTTCATGTTTTATATGTGATATAACAGAGAAAAAAGTATGACAACCCTTATATTTGAACAACCCTTATATTACCCTAATACAGTATAAGCCCCTGGATGACAAAGATACATTTTCTTGGTTTCCTTTTCCTTTCCTTCTCTTCCTTATTTAACACATCAGTGTCTTTTTGTTAATAGAGATATTCAGTTTTGGAAGATCCCTTTGGCACAAAAATGGAATTGTTACAAATAAAGCAAAACAAAAAGCTAGCAAAATAACTTGCTGGCGCTTTATACCCAGTAATTATTCCTGGAACTTTCTTTCAAATAAAAATTGCATAATACTTTGTTTACATGGAGGAGGTATTGATCCAATTGTCATTACGTTATATATTTGGAGGTGGCTTTTTGGAGATAGATTTTTTTTTTAATTCTTTAATTTCTTCTCTCTTGGTACCTACCTAGAAGTTGTACTTCTACCTGCGATACAGAAAAAAACAAAGTACTGACTCTTGTCCAAGGTTTTAGTTTCATTAGAGTCATGGTGCATCCAGCTAAGCTCATATGCCACTATTTTTAAAACAGTTTATTAAGTTCTAATTCACGCAGTGTAAAATCACCCATGTAAAGTGTATAATTTAATATTTTTAAGTATATTCAGAGTTCTGCAACTATCAATGCAACTTTAGCACATTTTCATCACCTAAAAAAGAACCCCATATTTATGAACTGTCACTCATCTTTCCCCAACTCCCAAAGACCCAGGCAACCATTAATCAACTTTCCATCTAGTGTTGGTGGTTCTGGACATTCCATGTATTTGAAATCATAAAATATGTGTCTATCTGTGTCTGGCTTCTTTCTTTTAGCATAATGAATTCAAGGTTCATCTGTGCTGTAACATATATCACTGCTTTATTATTTTTATGACCAAATAATATTTCATCCTATGAATACGTAACATTTTATTTACCCATTAATTAATTTATAAAAATTTAGATTGTTTCCACATTTTGGCTATTATGAATAATGCTACTATGAATGTTTGTATATGAGTATTTTTGTGGATAAGGTTTTTTACCCTTTTAGTATATATCTAGGAGTGAAATTTCTGAGTCACAATGTAACTATATATTTAACCTTTTGAAGAATTGCCAGATTTTTTCCAGAGCATCACCACNCAAGTGGTTATAAAAGAATATTTCATCATGGTTTTGGTTTGCATTTCCATAATGACTAGTGATGTTGAGCATCTTTTCATATGCTTTTTGGCAATTTGTATCCCTATTTGGAGAAATGTCTATTGAAATCCTTTACCCTTTTATTAATTATGTTATGTGTCTTTTTATTGGTGGATTATATAAGTTCTTTCTATATTTTGNGCACATGCTTTGCACTTCTTTTGTTAAACTTGAGGTATTTTTAATAACTATTTTATTTTACTTATTTTTTTTAATGTTTACTTATTTCTGAAAGAAAGAGAATCAGAGTGCGAGCATATATTTCTTTTTGAGAGACAAAGAGAGACAGAACATGAGCAGGGGAGAGGCAGAGAGAGAAGGAGACATAGAATCTGAAGTAGGCTCCAGGCTCTGAGCTGTCAGCCCAGAGCCTGATGCGGGGCTTGAACTCACCAACCACTAGATAATGACCTGATTGAAGTCCGACGCTTAACCCCTGAACCACCCAAGTCCCCCTTGATACTACTTTAAATGAAATTTTTTTCTTGGTTTCATATTCGGATTTTTGTATGGCTAGTGTATAAAATTCCAATATATTTTTATATAGTGATTTTTTTCCCAATAACCTTGTTGAACTCATTTATTAGTTCTAGTAGATTTATGGTGCATTCTTCAATATTTTCTATTTACATGACCATGTTATTTATAAGTATAGCTTTGCTTCTTATTTTCCAATCTGAATTCCTTTTATTTCTGTGTATTACCTAATTGCTGGAGACAGAACCTACAGCACAATGTTCAACAGAAATGGTGAGTGGACATCCTTATCTTGCTCCTGCTTTCCCGATCTTAACACTAACGTTCTCAAACTCAAGTATGATATTAACTGTGGGTTTTCCATAAATGGTCTGTATCAGTTCAATGGAAGTTATCTTCTTTTTTTTTTTTTTAATTTTTAAAAGCAGGCTTCCACACCCAACGTGGGGCTCAATCTCACAACCCCAAGATCAAGAGTCACATGCTCTACTGACTGAGCCAGCCAAGCAGCTCTGGAAGTTATCTTCTAAACACAGTTTATCGAGTGTATCATGAGACCTTGTTGGATTTTGCCAGCTGCTTTTTCTGTGTTTATTGAAATGAGTAGTTGGTTATTTTTCTTTAGTCTATGAATATGTTGCATTACATTGATTAATTTCAGAAAGTAAACCAACCTTGCCTTTCGTGGATAAATGCCACTTGATCCCATTCTACATAAATAAAAATTTTTATATGTTTTAAATTAAGTTTGCTAGTATTTTGTTTAGAGCTTTTTCATGTATATTCATAAGGAATATTGATTTTTTTTTGTCTTCTTTTCTTACGTCTTTGTCTGGTTTGGGAATCAGGCAACAGAATAAGTTTGGGAGTGTTCTCTACATTCACTCATTCATTCATCCATCCATTTAGTGAAGGACTGGTATTAATTCTTCTTTAAACATTTGATAGGGGAGCCTGAGTGGCTCAGTCAGTTCATTGTCCGACTTCAGTTCAGGTCATGATCTCACAGTGAGTTCAACCCCCATGTTGTCAGCACAGAGCCTGGAGCCTGATTTGGATTCTATCTTCCTCTCTCTCTCTCTCTGCCCCTCCCCAGCTCACACTCTGTTCTCTCTGTCTCTTGAAAATGAATAAATGTTAAAAAACGTTAAAAAAAAAAACACTAGCATAGTCATCTTGTCCTATGCTTCTTTTTGTGAGAAGTTTTAAAATACTAACTCAATCTCTTTACTTTTATAACTATATCCAGATTTTTATTTCTTCTTGTGTCACTTATGACAGTNGTGTGTATCTCTCTGTGTTTTGAGCATTTCATTTATGTTAATTTAGTTCCATACAGTTATTCATAGTAACCCTTTATAATGCTTTTTACTTCTGTAAAATCAATAATCATGATCTCTTCTGAATTGTCAATTTAATAATTAAAATCTTCTCTCATTTTTCTTGGTCAGTCTAGCTAAAGATTTGTCAATTTTGTTGATCTTTTCAAAAAACCAGTTTTTGGTTTTATTGATTCTCTCTCTGTTGTTTTTCTATTCTCTAGTTTATGTCCAGTCTACTGTTTCTTTCATTCTGCTTCCCTTGGGTTTACTTTGCTATTCTTTTTCTAGTTCCTTAGAATTTAAAGTTAGGTTGTTGATTTGAGTGGTTTCTTCTTTATTAATGTAGACATTTACAGCTGTAAATTTCCCACTAAACATGCTTTACCTACATCCCATATGTGTTGACATATTTTGGTTTCATTTTTAATCATTCCAAATTTTTTTCTTTTTTTTAATGTTTATTTATTTCTAGGAGACAGAGAGAGAGACAGCGTGAGCAGGGGAGGGTCAGAGAGAGAGGGAGTCACAGACTGAAACAGGCTCCAGGCTCTGAGCTGGCAGTCAGCACAGAACCCGACGCGGGGCTCGAACCCACGAACCATGAGATCATGACCTAAGCGAAAGTCGGACGCTTAACCAACTAAGCCACCCAGGCACCCCATCCAAATTTTTTTTCTAATTTCTCTTCTTATTTATTTTTAACCCATTGTGCTTTTTTGTGGTTACCATGGGGATTATATATAACATCTGAAAGTTATAAAAAACTATTTTCAATTGATGCCAACTTAACTTCCATTGCATACAACATCTCTACTCTTTCATAACTTCCCCTCTTTTCTTATTAATGTCACCAATTACACCTGTGCTTCTTCTGGACTAGTTACCATAGATTTATACCTATTTTATGATTTGCACTTTAACTTCTATAAAGGAATAAAAAGTAGGGTTGCAAACCAAAACTACAATATTTAGTCTTCTATTTATCATGTATGTACCTTTCCTAGAGAACTTTTCATATGGCTTCAGGTTACTGTCTTGAAGGACTCCCTTTAGCATTTTTTTTAGGGCAGGTTGGTGG
>NW_027528861.1:144600-152545 GCF_008692635.1 Crocuta crocuta | reverse complement strand
TTTTATGGCATGTTGTTGGGAGCCATTCTGAACTCACTACTTGAGAAAACTGCTTGTAAGGTTAAGGCAAGTTTGCACGGTCTCTTGCCATCAGATGACGACTGATATCCACACCCACTCAATTGTTTCTGCTTGAGCACCGACCCCCCCAAGGTACCTTGTAGATCGGTATCGGGAGTGGCTTGTCCCCTTATTCCGGCCCTGGTATGATGATTGCACCTTGTGAAGGAGCTTATTGTAGGAACTTCTTCTCTTGTGATTATGGAAGCAGACATTGTGTCTTCGGCAGGTCCTGTTTTCCTCGATACTTCCCTTGAGCTATATACAGGCTAGTGACCCTTACTCATAAAGTTTGATCTTTACGTGTACAATTCTGTTTCTACCGTTGCGTTAGTCCAAGAGGTTCATACAGCTCAACATGTAAATCAACTAACCAAATATGTTTCTCATGCCCTAGCTATTCAAGAAGTCATAGACAAAAACTAGACACAAAGTTAAATGCACTCGAAGAGGCTATTCTATGTATTGGAAATGAGCTAAACTCTTTAAAGGTACAGTTGGCTCTTTGGTGCCATAAGGAATATAACTGGACAATTATGTCTGGCCCGGAGACAAAGAGCCCAATTTAGAGAGAAGGAACAGATAAGGGCAGAACATAAGTTACTACATATACTTTTGCTAACTGATGATGTATAGCAGTCCCTTCCCTAAGGCCTACATTCCACAAACACCTTCCCTTACACGGGCAGCTGTGATGAGGATGGATAAGAGTAGTTAAAACATAAACCCAAATACAAAGGCTGACACATTTAGGGCCCCCATGGTGTTTTACGCATTCAGCGTCAAATCCAAAAGTTATTAACCAGCTCAAATACATTCTTCCTCTTGTGAGCTAGACAGAATGACTCCTAGCCTATCTTAACCTATGACTTAATCTTAGAGTTATTGACTTAAACAAATGTATATGTTATCCTGTTTTTCACTAAGAACACCCTGTTATTTTCTTAGTTGTAAGATTTACTCAACCTCACTATAATTGGGGTAGTTCTGCAAGAATACTTCTATAAAACCTGTTTCTGTACACTTTCCAAAGCATCTTATCACAGAGAATTATCCATTGTAAAAGTTCCATTTTCTGATGCCAAGTTATCGTTTGACCTATAAATAAAGACACCAAAGCCGACAGGACAGAGACGCCTGCCTGGTGATCAGAAAGAATCTCGAAGCTCTATCACTCTCTCTTGCCAACACTGTCCATCCTTCAGGGACCCCTGGACCGGCTGCAGCTGGACTCCAGCAGCAGGTCTAGTGGTAATGAAGTCTTTCAGTATTTCAGTATTTCAGAATGTCTTAATTTTTCCCTCATTTTGAAAGAACAGTTTTGCAGGATATAGAATTCTCTAGGGACACCTGGGTGGCCCTAGAGTAGGTTGAGTGTCCAACTTCGGCTCCGGTCATGATCTCATGGTTGATGGGTTGGAGCTCTGCATCAGGCTCTGTGTGGACAGCTCAGAGTCTGGTGCCTGCTTCAGATTCTGTGTCTCCGTCTCTTCCCCTCCCCCACTTGCACTCTGTCACTCTCTCACTTAAACATGAATAAAACATTAACAAAATTTAAAATATTTAGAATTCTCAGTTGACAGGTTTTTTTGTTTGTTTCAGTGCTTTAAATATATCATTCCACTGCCTCTGCCCTCCAAAGTATCTGCTGAGAAATCAGTTTATAATCTTATTGAGAATCCTCTGTATATGACAACACTTACTGCTTTCATGATTCTTTGTTTCTGTGCTTTAGACAGTTTTATTACAATGTATTTTACTGGGGCGCCTGGTTGGCTCAGTTGGTAGAGCACGGGACTGTTGATCTTGGGGTTGTAAATTCAAGCCTGACACTGGGTGTAGAGATTACTTAAAAACAAAATCTTAAAAACAATGTGTCTTATTGTAGGTCTTTTTCTATTTATTGAATTAGGATCTGTTGAGCATCCTGGATTTGCATATCTATCTCTCTCCTCAAATTTGGAACATGTTTGTCCATAATTTTCCCAAATAAGCTCATTGCCCCCTGTCTTTCTTCTCCTCCTGGGATTTCCATAATGTAGATAATGGTTCATTTGATGATGTCACATAAACCTCTTGAGCCTCTGATCACCTTGCTTCATTCTTTTTTCTTGTTGGTCTCCAATCTTTATAATTTCAGATGAAATAGCATCAACTTTCCTCTCCCTGTTTAATCATCTGTTGAACCCCTCTAATGAAAATTTTCAATTCAATTATTGCATTTACCAGCTCCAAAATTTGTTTGGTTCTTTTTCTTAATTTCTGTCCATTTGTTGATATCATTTTTTTTTTCAAATATAGTTTTCCTGATGCTCACATTTCCCTATCTATTTTGTATGCATTGTGGTCTTTGGTTGCAACCAGGCATTTGAGGGGTTCCTGGGTGGCTTGGTTGGTTAAGTGCCCAACTTTTGATTTCAGCTCAGGGCATGATATCACAGTCATGAGATCGAGCCCCATGTTGGACTCTGTGTTGACAACATGGAGCCTGCTTAGGATTTTCTCAGATTCTCGCCCTCTCTCTCTTTCTCTCTCTCAAAATAAATAAACTTAAAAAAAAGAAAATTTGGCACTTGGAAAAAGAGTCTTTCCTGCCAGTCTTTGCAGACTGAGTCTGCATTGGGGAAAAACTTCACTAATTGGCCTAGAATGATGGCTTAAAGTCTTCTTAGGTCTTTTATGGCCCTGTTTCTTCCCTAGTGCTGGGGGGATGAGGGTGTGTTTTTCCATTTCTTCCAGGTAAAAAGCTGCCTTTAGATTATTTAAATTCTCTAAGAGTATCACCTCTGTTTCTTCTTGGCATCTACAATGTTATACTATATTCCTTTGTTCTTAATCACTTACCCCCAGGCGTCAAGTCTCCCTGCAATCTTCATGTGGCACAGCACATACCACTGCCTTCTGCAGCTTCCAACTTGAGATCCAAATCACGCCACCATCACTCCAGTCTGGGCCTTCTGTCAGGTGTTTCAGAAACCAGTGCCGTAAGCAGTCTGCAGATAGGCCAGAATGTTGCAAACAAGTTTGGCTCTTTTCCTTCTATCCTAAGAGAGAGAACCGAAACCAAACCGCTTCATCCTGGCCATGCCATTTGGGGAAGAAGCAGAACAAGGGCAAGCAAAACTGCCACATATTTTCCTACTGTTTTACATGTGCTTTTTCTTGACTGATTATTTGTTTGGTTGTTGCATATCCTTGGCTGGTTTTCTCTGCTCCAATAAAGCTACCCTAGTCAGTCCACAGTTGTTTACTTGATGGAAGGCTGACCTTATAGTCTGCCATCTTGCTGTCATCATTGTCTACATCTGAAACTTAGGTTTCTCATGTATAAAACCGAAATAACAATACATTAGTACACACACACACACACACACACACATATAGTTCATATTTCTTGGGTTTTAAACATGTTTATGTATATGCATACTTATGATTATGTATATGCATGATCCCATTTATTGTACACTCCAAGTACATGAGAAAGGTTCTCCTATTATCACTTTTAACAGATCGAAGAAAACTGGGCTTTAAATAATATGCATAATTGCCCAAGGTTATAAAGAGTATGGAGCTTGATTCAGGGTCTGCCAGAGTTGACAAAATCCATGTTCTTAACCACTACAGATATTTTATATACTTTGAAGGGATGCTAGTTAATCTCCTTCTTTCCTCCATTTGCTTTATATCCTAAGGAATGGCCACAAGATTGACAAAATACTCCACAATTCATTTGCAATGGGAAGTTACACACCAACACACACACACAGTTTGTCCATTTCATATATTCTCAATAACGGGAGCTGTCATGAGACAAGATTGTTCTAGAGAAAGAGAAAGATTGTGATTACTTCCTGCCTAGCCTAACATGAACTGCCCCAACAAAATCAGAAACAAAAGTCACGTTAAGAAACTATGGAAGGCAGCTTCCAAATAGAAAATCTGTGTCAATAAAGGAGTTCACCAGGGAGCCAATCAGATCGTATATCTGGGAGCCTGTGGTGGGAAAAAAATGCCATAAAGCTGAAATTGATGTTTTCACCTTCCACGTCTGTTTGAAGAGGAAGAATGTGAAATGGATCAATTTTAAAGCCACAGAAATCATAAGGGTACTTTAAAACACAACTGTTATTCCACCAATTTTACTAATTGTTTCACTTTTCAGCCAGTCTCCTTTTATTTCCAAATGTTTGAATTCTTTTGCCTGTAAAGAGGCACCTCAAAATCAATTATTAGACTCAAAATATATATGATGCATTAGGAGTCACTGTTCCTTTTTATTTGCCACTGAGACATCAGATATAAGTACACAGAGACAAACCATGTCATCATTCATATTGCTGAAATTCTTTCATACAAAACCCCTCAGTATGGTATTGAAAAAATTAAGACAACTACCATTTTCACATGTCCCTTTCAGCTTTTCAATTCTACACCAGTAACTTTTTCTTCACTGATGATATGTAATAGCGGTAGCACTGGCTCTTTTATATTTGTAGAGCAGAAAACAAAATGGGTCTCTATGACTTTTTTGGAGTATCCAAAAGAATTCAAATACCTCTCATCTTTGGTGAAAAACACTTAAATTCTTGTTAATTCTCCAGGATGATTAAAGTCACGAATGTCAATTTTTATTGCTTTTTTCAAAACGTGACTTATGGACTATAAACAGTAGAATCAACTCAAGTGCTTGATAAATAGGCCACATCCCTGACCTTTGGAATCAGTCTAGGGGTGAGGCCATGGGGTCTGTATTTTTACAAAGCTCCCCTAGAAGAATCTTGTGCATTAAAGTTTGAGAATTAACACATGAAACTTTTTGAGTAAACCACTATGTGATGTAGAAAACAAGTTTTCTTCCTACTCCCACTCTCGAAAGGAATATGTTCAGTGGTAAATAGAATTACAACTTACTGAGTACTTCCTATATGCCAGGGACTGTTTTATGATCTCTATTGTGAATTACCTCATTTAATCCTCAAAACAATACTAAGGACTCGTGTTAACCTCATTGTTCAGTGATAAAACTGAGGATCCAGGAATTTAAGTAAATTTCTCAAGGTCACAGTCCTAGAAAGAGGTAGAAACAGCATTTGGACAGAGCTGGATGATTGAGTCCAATACTCTGCACCACAATATACTTTGCTTCCAAATATCCAAATATTGGAAGGAGATATGAATGTGAGAATCTCCAGGACATGAAGATATTCTAAGTTTAAAATGTTCAAAGGAAATATTAGGTAAGTTGTAATGCTTAGATAGTTTATACGACCTGAAACAGAATCCTATTCAGTAGGTAAGGGTAGAGGAGATAAGGCAATGACATTCAGTTCATCTGCACTAATAAAAACATATCTATCTTAGAAAAAATGCACTCAAGATTTTGCTGAAAAGACTGACAAGGCAGGGACTCACAGGTGCCAGTTAAAGCACAGTAGACCCATCATATACATGGATTTAACATTTGCTTTTTTGTCTCTTTACAGGCAAGCAGGTCCATGGCATGTGTTAATTTGTAATGAGGATCATGAAAAATTCTCATAGGGTTGTCAATATTAAACAATAATGTATATAAAGTATAATTTACTGGGATGCAGGCATGTGGGAGTAAATCCCATAGCTAGTGACTGAATTTAACCAACAACCAGGGAGCCATGGCACATTTAGAAGCATTCAAGAATTTGAGAGACCTGGGGTGCCTAGGTGGCTCAGTTGGTTAGGCATTCAACTTCGACCAGGTCATGATCTCATGGTTCCTGAGTTCAAGCCCCACCTCAGGCTCTGTGCTGACAACTCATAGCCTGGAGCCTGCTTCGAATTGTGTCTCCATCTCTCTGCCCCTCGCCTACTCTCTCTCTCTCTCTCTCTCCCTCTCTCTCAGAAGTAAATAAACATTAAAAAAAACAATTTAAGGAATCTTAAAGGTCTTATAATCCATCTATTATCACTGCAAAAGTTATTTTTATAGAATTTATGAAAAAGGAGACTTCAATGAAAATTATCTCACAAGAAGAGTCTACACTATGTCTGTGGTTTCAGTTATATTTCAAACACAGTATAAGAATTTAGTATGTAAAAGGGAAAATGGAGGGCATTCTGAGGGACATCACCACCACTACAAAATTTTCCAGTGGCCTTAAATCTTGCATGAGGAAATGAGATTAGGCCAGCACATGAGAACAAAGAGTAGATGTGGAGAGCTTTAAGGTTATCAGAACCCCAGGGAAAGGAAAGTTGATCAGTCTACTATGGATTAGCACCTATACTGAGACACTAGCCTTATCTGATTTAATCCTCATACTGACATGTTGAAGTGTCATTTTAATTTTTATTTTACTGATGAGGAAACTGAAAGCCAACAAAATAAGTAACAGGTCCAAAGTCAGAAAGACAGATGGTGACAAAATGTATTTAAAATTGTCTTTTTCATTCTAAATCCCTTGACCTTTCCATTATGCTATTTTCCCTCTGTGGAAGTTTGCAATGATGTTTGGTACCAGCTGTTGTCAACTCCTAATCTCATAAGGGGTGTTATAAATATATATTATAATTTTAGATAATAATAAGTTCTGTGAAGAAAATGAAATAGAATACTGTGATAGTGACTGCAGGATGGAGATGAGTGATATCAAATTAAGACAACCTCTCTAAGGAAGTAGCCTTTGAACAAAAATAGACCATTAGAAGGAGTCAGCAAAGGGAAGATGAAGGGGATATCAAAGACAACTATCCTGGGGCGCCTGGGTGGCTCAGTCGGTTGAGCATCCGACTTCAGCTTAGGTCACGATCTCGCGGTCTGTGGGTTGGAGCCCCGCATCGGGCTCTGTGCTGACAGCTCAGAGCCTGGAGCCTGCTTCAGATCCTGTGTCTCCCTCTCTCTCTGCCCCTTTCCTGCTCATTCTCTGTCTCTCAGAAATTAATAAACGTTAAAAAATAATAATTTAAAAAAGACACCTATCCTGAGAAAGGGTACTCTTGCCACTTTTGAGAACTAGCAACAATGTTACTGTTTGGATAGTAAATGAATATGGAAGAGAATGATAAGAGATAAAGACATACTGGGTCCTATAAACCAGGGGAAGGCATTTGAATTTTATACTGTGATGTGAAATCATGTGAGGACTTTAAGCATGGAAGTGTTATGATTTAATTCACATTAAAAAGTTAAAATTCTGAATTCCATGTGGAGAATAGACTGGAAAAGGGAAGCTGTGGAATCAGGGAAACCAGTTGGAAGACAATCGTATAGATGAGGGGTGATGATGGCCTGGAGTAGTATAAGTAACTGTACAACTGGTCAACTCTAGTTGGATTTGGAAAATATTTTCAAAGTAGCGCTAATAAAAGTTGCTGATAGATTAGATATAGTGAATAGGATAAAAAGATAAGTCAAGATTCTTAAATTTGAGGTTTGAGAAGTTGAGGAAATGCTATTTCCATTAAGATAGTTGAGGAAGACAGAGGAGGAGATGACAGTTTGGGAGGTGGTCGGAGAAGTGGTGAGGAGATAGAAATATTTTTGATTGTGTTAAGTTTAAGGTGCTTATTCAACATCCTAATGACGAAGTCAAGCAAGGAGCTGCTTATAGGACTCTAGAGTTAAACCTTTCCAATAATCTTAAAGATAGGTGCATCTATCCTCCCCATGTATGCTCAAACCGATGGGCCAGATAAAAGGTGACAAAAGATTGTTATCCTAACACCCCTTATGCTACTCCATGTACCAGAGGGGTAATGAGATGTCCCCCATCCACCATGAAATGGTTTTACAATATTATAGTTCATGTCACTGCCTAGAGCATGCCAGTGAAAAGCAAGTATGGTTTTCAACATCAATAGTTTTCTATACTTGTGTAGGCTAATCCAGAGCTGGACATCAGGAAAATTA
>NW_027528861.1:142717-144494 GCF_008692635.1 Crocuta crocuta | reverse complement strand
AAAAAGTCTAGTACACCTATTGCCAACAGGTGGCTCTTCAATTTAACAGACCTTCAGATGTCTTTGTACATAAAACACACATAGATGGCTTTCATCTTGCAGCATGCTATAGTAAACAGAAAATCAGTTTGGGTATCAGAAGTGGATCTGAATCATGTTTCTTTCAATATGAATGACATAGGACAACTACATTAAGACTTATTTAACTCATCTAATGAGTTTTTTTTTTTAGTTTATTTATTTATTTTGAGAAAGAGAGAGAGAGAGAGAGGGAGAGGCACAGGGAGAGGGAGAGAGAATCACAAGCAGGCTCTGCATTGTCAGCACAGGGCTCAAACTCACAAACTGTGAGATCATGACATGGGCCAAAATCAAGTCAGATGCTTAACCAACTGAGCCACCCAGGAGACCCTCATCTATAGAGATATTAATAGTACTNCTGGCTAGAGGTTTGTCAATTTTGTTTATTTTTCACAAAAAAACAACTCTCCATTTCATTGATCTGTTCAACTGTTTCTTTGGTTTCTATATTGTTTATTTCTGCCCTGATTTTTATCATTTCTCTTCTCCTACTGGGTTTGCGGTGCTCTTGTTGCTCTCCTTATAGTTTCTTTAGGTGCGCTATTAGATTTAGTACTTGCACTTTTTCTAATTTCTTGAAATAGGCCTGGAGTACAATACACTTTCCTCTTAGGACTGCCTTTGCTGCATCCCATATAGTTTAGATTGTTGTATTTTCGTTTTCATTTGTTTCCATATATTTTTAAATTTCTTCTCTAATTTCCTGATTGGCCCATTAATTCTTTAGTAGGTTGCTCTTTAACCTCCATGTTTTTGAGGTTTTCCAGACCTCTTCCTGTGACTGATTTCAAGTTTCATAGCATTGTGATTTGAAAGTGTGCCTGGTATGATCTCAATTCTTTTCTATTCATGGAAGGCTGCTTTATGTCCCAGTATATGATGTATCTTGGAGAATGTGCCATGCGCACTTGAGAAGAATGTGAATTCCATAGCCTCAGGATGTAGAGTTCTAAATATATCTGTCAAACCCATCTGGTCCAATGTGTCATTTAAGTCCATTGTGTTTTTATTGGATTTTCGGTCTAGTTGATATGTCCATTGCTGTAAGTGGAGTATTAAAGTCCCCTGCTATTAGCACGTTCTTATCCGTAAGAGTGTTCCTGTTTGTGATTGTTTTATGTATTATGTGCTCCCATATTCGGTGCTTAGACACCAATAATTGTTAGCTCTTCCTGAAGGATAGACTCTCTGATTATTATATAATGCCCTTCTTCATCCCTTGTTACTGCCTTTACTTTAAAGTCCAGTTTGTCGGATAGAAATATAGCTACTCCAGCTTTCTTTTGACTTCCAATAGTATTATATATANCCCAAAAGACAAAGGACAGTCTAAAAGCATAAAACCAGAATTCCCAGCTACAAATAAAAAGCAGGGAGTATGCAGTGCTGATGGAAGAGCATATACAAAGAGAGAAATGACAGGGCCAGGAGGAAGCGAAATTGGAAGAGAAACGACCAGGCAGAGAGACTAAAAGGCTTAATTCAGAGAGAGGAAGGGGGAGAATATGGTAAGAGACGAGGAGAAGAAAACAAAGATGATGTTACTCAGAGAAACTATATAGTCTGATTACTCCAGAGAGAGAGAGAATAAGTATTGATCTAGAATTAATCACGGTAGTGCATCCATGTTGGTCTTGCCCTGGGTTCTGGTAAAAAAAAAAAAAAAGAAAGAAAGAAAAAAAAGAAAAGAAAAAAA
>NW_027528861.1:141051-142664 GCF_008692635.1 Crocuta crocuta | reverse complement strand
TAGGGGGATGGGCGTGATTTGATGTAGGTAGGTCTTAGCATCCTGTGGACCACTCCCTGAGGTCCCATCTTGGTGGTTGTGGGGAGAAAAATGGCAGCGTCCCAGTCCCTTCTTGAACCAAGCATTGCAACTCACTTTTGGGTCTGATCTCCCTGTGCCGCTGGCATAGCCAAGGTCGGCCATGCTCTATGTCCCAAGCCACGCCTCATTTCCAGATCTTAGTCCAAGCGCCCCATTGATACTGCCCGAAATATAAACCCGCAGGCGAGTCCCTCTGAGCAGTTTCAAGCCTCTTGCCTTCCCCCTGGGGATCGAACCAAGCCAGAAGCACAGCGGCTTGGTTTTAGGCACCGCCAGGTCCCCTCCAGGTTGAGCTGGCGAGCGAGGAGCAGTTTCTCCCGGGGTTGCCTGGGACCAGTGCGTCCCGCCTAGGGTCAGCTGGACAGCAGGAAACTGGATCCCTTTGTGTCCTGAGCGGAGGTTTTTCTCTTCTCCAGGGACAGAGACAGTGTCTTGAGCAGTTTCGGCCACTCTTTCTTTTCCCTTAGTCTCACTGGGTTCCCCACAAAGGGGGCTCCCTACCCTCCCTCCGTGTCTCCTGTTCCAGCCTTGCTTTTATCTTCCCCAGTTTGCACTCAGGCTAGAAGGTTTTCTTAGCAGATTCTGTCTTCTTTTCCTCCCAAACTCCTGGATTCTGTAACGGTTCTTATGGCTTCAGGCCTTCTCCATTTGAGAGATGGGAGCAAGTGAAATGTATGGAGCTCCCTACTTCTCTGCCATCTTGCCCAACTTTTTAAAATTTTAGAAAAGTTTCAGAGTTACAGAAAAATGGTGGAATCAGTACAAATAATTTCTTTATAAC
Source organism: Crocuta crocuta (assembly GCF_008692635.1). Taxonomy (NCBI): domain Eukaryota; kingdom Metazoa; phylum Chordata; class Mammalia; order Carnivora; family Hyaenidae; genus Crocuta; species Crocuta crocuta. The sequence goes on along the minus strand of NW_027528861.1, from coordinate 141,802 downwards.
CTACATCCAGTTCCCTTATTGTTAACATGTTAGTATGGACCAGTATTGATGAATTTTATTAACTCCAGTCTACACTTTCTTCAGATTCCCTGACTCTTTACCCAATGTCCTTTCCCTATTTCAGGATCCCATCCAAGTTAAAGCATTATATTTACTCATCATGTCTCCTTATGCTCTTCCTGGCTGTAACAGAAACAGACTTTTCTTACACTTTCCTTGTTTTGACATCCTTGAAAGATTTGAAGAATATCAGTAAAGCGTTTTATGAGGAGGTCCCTTAATTAGGCCATATAGGATAATTTTCTGATGATCAGTGCATTATTATAAGAATGGAAAGAATAACAAAAACAAAAGTAAAGTGCTATTTTTGTCACATCCTACCAAAGGTCCATACTATCAATATGATTTACCACTATTGATGTTGACTTGGTCACATGGCTGAGGTAGTGTCTGTCAGACTTCTCAACTATGAGATTACTCTTTCTCCCTTTCCAGTTGTATTCTTTAGAAAGCATTCACTATGCTCAGGTCCCTTAAGGAGTGGAGAATCATGCTCCACCTCCTTGATGGAGGAATATCTATATAAACATTTGAAATTTTTCTGCAAGGAAGATTGATCTCTTCCATGTTTGGTCATGTATGCAATAAATTCTTTATGTCAATAATGACTCATGAATATTACTTACTTTGATCTATAATCTATTAGTATTTATTTTCTCACTCAAATTATTCTAACCTCGGTCGTTGTGAT
>NW_027528861.1:130016-140892 GCF_008692635.1 Crocuta crocuta | reverse complement strand
CACTTGCAATCCCTATAATGGAATATTATCCATCTGTAAAAGAAGTGAGATATCAAGCTATGAAATGGCATGGATTAATCTTAAATGCATATTGCTAAGTAAACAAATCCAGTCTAAAAAAGCTACATACTATATGATTGCAATTATATGGCATTCTGAAACAAACAAAACTATAGTGATGGTAAATATATCAATAGTTGTCAAGGGTTCAGTGGGAGAAAGCAAGTATGGAATAGGTGAAGCACAAGGGATTTCATTAAGGTAGTGAAACTCATCTGTATGAAAATGTAATGGTGGATTCATGACACTATGCATTTGTCAAAACCCACGGATCCTTATAGCACAAAGAGTAAAACTCAATATTTGCAAAATTTAAAACATTATCTAGGAGACCAGAGGATTCTAGGATGAAGTTTAGAATGTGACACATCAATCTAACTGTATTATAAGTGCATGAAATAATCTCATTAAAGAGAGCTGGGGGTAAAGTTGCTGACTAAAGGTACTTTGAAAATGAGTGGAGACTGTGAGACTAATGGCAAAAGAAACTGTCTGTAAATACTGAACTATAGTTGATAAAGTGTTTTTCTCCACATGAGGGCATAGGGTAGCAATTCTGATATTGCTATACATGTGTACTGGAGTTGAAAAATTAAATAGATGGATGGAAGTTAGTTGGCGTTACATTTCCCAGTGTTGATATAGGAAGTTACAGATAAGCAAAGGGAGGAGGTTAAAATGATTAATCATGGTAATAGAGTAAAGTAAAAGATATCAGTTTGAACTCATGTTTAGCTTAATATAGATACAAATGGTTACATATAAAAGTTTGTGAATACGTGTATACATATGGATTAGTTTCTACATGTGCATTTATGTCAGCTGAAATGGACTAAAAGCACTGAAACTCCAGTAGCAATGAGTACATCTATTGCCCAGGTATTTGTTTCTAATCCTATTCTCTAAACAAATGAACCAGGACTCCCTGAAGAAATGATTTATTCTAGGCTTTTTATTTTTTACCTTTAGATGTAAGAATAAGATTAATAAGAATCCATGTTTCATGGCTTAGCAATTCTTGGTTTATTGGTTCATGGGTGAATCTTTTTTTTTGTAAATCTGATTGTGCCGCATACTAGTTGTGTGTCATCAGGCAACACATAACCTCTTCTAATTTCAGTTTTCTAATCAGTAAAATAAGAATACTGAAAGCAGTTAGCGTACGTACTTGAATAACATGATACATGTGCAATACTGAAGAGAGAACTTGGCATATAGTAAGCATTCCATAATTATAAGCCTTTCATAAGTTTTCCCAGTAGGATATAGAGGGAAATTTGGAGAGATACAGAAGACCGAATAAAATTAACCTATTTTTTAGAGGGCAAGTGTTTTCACTGTCCTTGCTTATTCTGAACACCATGACACCTATATAAGGCTAGAAGCAAATATTGAGTGAGCCGCAGAAGTAGGCAGCGGGTGTGTGGTGGCGAGGGAGGCAATAAATTGGGTGTTGAGAGGCCTGACTAGCTAGAATTTGTTTTTGCTATATTTTTTTCTTCAGCTTATCTTGGAAACTACTGGGATTACGTGAGATATAAGTAATGAGGAAACACAGGAGTATATTTGTGTGGGAGAGTGGTTTACATAATCATACAAAGGACAAAGAGCTATGTGGAGAAAACAATTTGTGGCAATGAGAAGAATATTGAAGTAAATAGCATGAGCGAAAGGCCCAATTATCTGTTCCAATAATAAAAGAAACAGGTAAATCCGACATAGCTTAACAAACAATTTTGGTAACCTGAGAAAACCAACTGGTTGATGGTCTGAGATGTTTACGTTTTACAGAATGGCTTTGGCAAAATGAAGAAGCAGTTTTAATCTGAATTAAAGATTTCATAATAAACCTTTCACAGAGAGATTTCTTTTGAAGAAAATTCTAAAGTAGTTTCAATAGAGCAAAATGGGAGAATAGGAAGCCCCATATCTCATTCTCTCTCAGATACACTGAATTCAAAATATGTACAATAAAATGCTTTAAGACAACTCCAGAAACCAGTTAAGTTGCAGAACCCCCAGCAAGTACAAAACTGAGAACAGCCACATTAAAGTAGAAAAGACGTGTTTTACTTAATCTGTGATAGCCCCATCTCCAAGCTGGCACAGCTGATCTTGGCATAAAAATTCTTCCCTGAAGTGGGGGAAAAGAGAAGAATGGTATGTGTATCCATTGTTCCAGCTTTTCAGAGGGCTGCCTAAGAGACTGACTTTTTTCTTCCATGACTCAGGGTGCTAAGAGGATCAGCACAATTTAAATACCTATGGACCACTGAAAACAAAGTAGAGATGAGGAAGCTTGCTGCAAAACCAGAGGGCCTTCAGTGAACTAGATAAAGGCTGGTAGAATTTGACACAATCAGGAGATATATCCAACTAATGGCTTCTCCTTTAGGTAGGAGAGAGAAAAGTAGAGCTTGAGTCTGGCATTCCAGCTTTTCAGGGAGCCACCAAAAGGAGTGATATCTGTCTTTCCTAATTTAGGGAATTAATAGGAAGTCAGCATACGTTGGCTTCCTGGAGGCCACTAAGAACAAAGGAGAGCCAAGGTGTCTTGATGCTTTAGTACCAAAAAGCCTTCAGTACCACAGACAGACAAGAAAGCAAGGATTATGAACTCCTAACAAACAAAACAAACAAAACCAGCAAACCTTTCCAATTGTGAAATTACACACATAAACCCAGAAAAGCTGCATCCCTGTTAAAAAGTTTAAGAGGTGCCAGAATCCTTTGCAGGACTGATCAGGGTTAAAGTCTTCCTCTGTATGAAGCCAGTGTATAAATACTGGGAGAGGTGGCTCCTTGTTTCAAACATATAAAACTCAGTAAAACAAAAACAAATAACCAGAAGGCACATGAAGAAACAGGGAAACAAACATGGCCCAGTCAAAAGAACAAAACAAATCTCCACACACCAACTTTAAAGAAAAAGAAATCTTGGGGCAGCTGGGTGGCTCAGTTCGTTAAGCATCCGACTTCAGCTCAGGTCATGATCTCATAGTTTACGGGTTTGAGCCTCGCATCGGGGTCTGTGCTAACAGCTCAGAGCCTAGAGCCTGCTTCAGATTCTGTGCCTCCCTCTCTCCTCCCCTGCTCACACTCTGTCTCTCTCTCAAAAATAAATAAATATTTTTAAAAAAATTAAATAAAGTGAAAGAAATCTATGAATTATCTGACAAAAAAATTCAAAATAATTGTCTTAAGGAACCACAATGACCTATAAGAGAATACATAACAAAACAAAAATAATGTGAGAACAAAAGAATATCAACAAAAAGAAAGAAAGTAATTTTAAAAAACTCTGTGACTGAAGGATACAATAACTGAATTGAAAAATTCACTAGGGAGATTCAATAGCAGATTTGATCAACCAGAAGGCTCAGTGAACTTGAAGACAGATAATTTGAAGCAAAGGAAAAAGATAGAGAAGCAAAAGAAAAAAAAAGAATAAAGGAAAGTAAATAAAAAGAAGAGATACATGGGAAACTGTCAAGCAAGAAAATACACACATAACAGAAGTTCTAGGAGGAGAAGAATGAAAGCAAGAAGGCATGTGAGTTCATTTGAAGAAATAATGATTGCAAACTTTCCAAATCAGAGGAAGGAAATGAAATTCCCAATATAAGAAGCTCAAAGGATTCCAACCAGAATGTATTCAAAGAGGCCCCCACCAAGACACATTATATTCAAACTTCAAAACTCAAAGAATAAGACATAATCTTGAAAGCAGCAAGAAAAAAGGAACTCCTCACATTCAAGGGAGCTCCCATTAGATTGCCAGTGAATATGATAATCTAAAGCTCAATGGTAAAGGCAAATATATACTCAAGTATAGAATACTGTAATGATAGAGTATGAAGGACTTTTAATTCTGGTATAGAAGTTAAAAACATACAATATAACAAGGCATGAAAGTAATTACGACATACAAGTTAAAAGCATAAAAATATAGCATAAAACAATGCATACAAATATAATTATGTTCATGTATATAAAATATATGAAGATATAGCTTATGACATTGATAATAAAGGAAGATGGAGATATAAAAAGAATAGAGGATTTTTTAAATTTGTTTTGTTTTTGTTTGTTTTAAGGAAAGAGACTGTACATAAGGGGAGAAAGGAGCAGAAGGAAAGAGAGAGAGAGTATCTTAAGTGGGCTCAGCACAGAGCCCAATGTGATGCTTGGTCCCACGACCCTAGGATCATGACCTGAGCCAAAAGCAAGATTTGGATGCTCAACCAACTGAGCTGTCCAGGCACCCCAAGAATAGAGTTTTTAATACAATGGAAGTTAATTTGTTATTAGCTTAAAACACATCATTATAACACTAGGTAGATTTATGTAAACCCCACAGTAGCTACAAAGAGAATACCTATCAAACACACATAAAAGAAAATAAGAAAGGAATCAAAGCATGTCAATACAAAAATGTCAACAAAACACAAAGGAAAGCAGCAACAAAAGAAAAGAGAGACAAAATTGCTATAAGACAAATGGAAAAAAAATAAGCAAAATGCAATAGCAACCCGTTGCCTATCAGGAATCACTTTAAATATATTGGATAAAACTCCCCAATCTAAAGATGGAGAATGGCTGAATGGATTTAAAAAGAAGATGGAAGGATATCCTGTCTACAAGAAATTCACTTCAGACGTGAAGATATACACAGGCTGAAAGTGAAATTATGTAAAAAGGTATTCCATGCAAATAGTAACTAAAAGAGAACAGGAGTAGCCATACTTACACCAGACAAAATAGATGTTCAGTCAGAAATTGTCACAAGAGACAAAGGACATTATATAATAATAAAGGGTCAATTCACCAAGAAGGCATGATAATTATAAATATATGTGCACCTAACAGCAGAGCACCCAAATAGATAGAGCAAATATTGACAGAACTGAAGGGAGAAATAGATCAAAACACAATAATAGTGGGAGACTTTAATACCTCACTTTCAATAATGGGGAGCATGACTAAAAAGATCAATAAGAAAACAAGAAACTTGAAAAACACTATGGACAATTGAACTCAGTAGACATATATTGATTAGTGCACATAACATTAGCAGAATACCAATATTATAATGTGAACATGAAACATTCTCCAAGATAGATCACATGTTAGAATAACACAATAGAAAAAAAAGTCAATAAAATGAAGAGTTGGCTTTTTGAAGAGATAACCAGAATTGACAAACACGTTGCTAGACTTACTTAAAAAAAAGGAGAGAAGACTCAAAAATTAGGAAAAGAAATGAAAGAGAAGACATTACAATGTATGTCATAGAAATAAAAAGGACTATAGAAGACTATGCTGAACAATCATATACCAACAAATTGGATAACCTAGAGTAATGTATAAATTCCTGGCATTATACAAGTTACCAGGACTGAATCGCGAAGAAATAGAAACTCTGAATAGACCTATAACTGGTAAAGAGATTAAATCAATAATCAGAAACTTCCCAACAAAGAAAACTCAGAATCAGGTGGTTCGCTGGAGAATTCCACCAAACATTTAAAAAAGAATTAGCACCATACCTTCTCAAACTTTTCTGAGAAATAGAAGAGAAGAGAATACTTCCGAACTCATTTTATTGTGTTTTCTTAAATATTTTTTTGAGAAAGAGAGAGTGTGAGCTGGGGAGAGAGAGAGAATCTTAAGTGGGTTCCACACTTACTGTGGAGCCCAATGCAGGGCTCAATCCTACGACTCTGGCATCATGACCTGAGCTGGGAACTCAGCCGACTGAGCCATCCAGGCTCCCTCCAAACTCATTTGAAAGGCCAAAATTACTCTGATACCAAAGCCAGACAAAGATATTACAAGAAAGGAAAACTAAAAATCCATATCTCTTGTGAATATCAATGCAAAAATCCTAAAGAGAATACTAACTAGCCAAATCTAATAGTACATTAAAAGGATTCTCCAACATAACCATGTGAGATTTATCTGTGGGGAAACGGAGTACTTCAACATATGAAACTCAAGCAATGTAATACACCATATCAGTGTAATGAAGGGTAAAAATCTCATGATCATTTCAATTGATACAAAATATGAAGCTGACAAAGTTTAATACCCTTTCATAATAAAACACTCACCAAACTAAGAATAGAAGGAAATTCAACATAATAATGACCATGCATAAAAAGCCCATACCTTACATCATATTTAACAGTTAAAGACTGAAATCTTTTCCACTAAGGTCAGGAATAAAGCAAAGATGCTCACTCTTGCCACTTCTATTCAATTTAGTACTGGAAGTCTTAGCCAGAGCAATTAGTCAAGAAAAAGAAATAAAAAGCATCCAAACTGCAAAGGATGTAAATTATTTGTTTTGGCAGATAACATAATTTCATATGTAGAAAACTTAAAGATTGCCCAAAGAACCCTGTTAGAAATAACAAATGTATTCAGCAAAAATCAACACACAAAAATCAGTTGCATGTCTATACATTAAAAAAGAACAAGCCAAAAATTAAATTAAGAAGATAATCCCATTTATAGTGGTATTAAAAAGAATAAACCACCTTGAAATAAACTTAACCAACAAGGCAAAAGACTTGTACACCGAAAAAATCAAGCTACTGCTGAAAGATATTAAAGAAGATACAAACAAATGGAAAGATATCTGTGTTCATAGATTAGCAAACTTAATATTGTTAAAATGCCCACACTACCCAAAGTGATTTACAGATTCAGGACAATCCTTATCAAAATCCCAATGACATATTTTGTAGAAATAGAAAAAAATCCTGAAATTCACATTGAACCTCAAAAGACCGTGTATATCCAAAGAAATCTTGAGAGAGAAGGAAGTTGGAGATTGTACACAGCATGCATCAGAACAATATGGTACAAATGGAATATTACTCAGCCATAAAAATAAGGAAATCCTGCCACTTGCAGCATCATAGCTGGACCTTGAAGGCATTATGCTAAGTGAAATAAGTCAAAGACAAATATTGCATGATCTCACTCTATGTATGGAAGTTTTTTTTAAAAAATAATCAAACTAATAGGAAGAAGAGATCATATTTGTGGTTACCAGAGGTAAGGGTGGGGGAATGGAGAACAGGATGAAGGCAGCTAAAAGGTACAAACTTCCAGTTATGAGATAAATAAGTACTAGGAATTTAATGTTCAACATGGTGATCATATTAATGCTGTTGTATGATATATATGAAAGTTATAAAGAAATAAATACAAAATGTTTTCATTACAAGGAAAAATATTTTTTCCTTTATTTTGTATTTATGAGATGATGGATTGAGGGATGTTAACTAAACTTATTGTGATAATCATTTCACAATATATGTAAGTCAAATCATTATAACTTAAACTTATACAGTGGTATATGTCAATTGTATCTCAATAAAACAAGTAAAAAAAAACCCAGTATGGTATTGGCATAAAGACAGACATATAGATCAATAAAACAGAATAGAGATTCCAGAAATAAACCCTTATGTATATAGTCAAATGATGTTTGACAAGGATGCCAAGACTATATACAATGGGGAAAGGACTTACTATTCATAAAATAGCGTTGGGATACTGGATATCTCCACACACACACACACACACAAATGAAGATGGATCCTTATTTTACACCATACAAGAAATTAACTCAAAATGAATGAAAGACTGAAATATAAGACCTGAAACTATGAAACTCATAGGAGAAAACAGAGGAAAAGCTTCATGACACTGGATTTGGCAATGATTTCTTGGGTGTGACACTACAACGTAGGCAACAAAAGCAAAGATAAGAAATAAGGCTACATCAAACTTAAAAACTCTTGGACAGCAAAGAAACAATCAACAGAGTAAAAAGCAACCTATAGAATGAGAGGGAATATTTGCAAAACATATCAGATAAGACATAGATCTCCAGATATATAAAAACTTCTATAACTAAATAACAAACAAAAAACCACAAATAACCCAATTAAAAAATGAGCAACGGACTTGAATAAACACTTCTGCAAAGATACACGAATGGCCAACATGGATATGAAATAATGCTCAATATCACTAACCACCAAAGAAGTGCAAACCTCATACCTAGTAGGATGACCACGTGTTTTATTTAAGTTTTTATTTTAATTACAGTATAGTTAACATATAGTGTTATATTACCTCCAGGTGTACCATATAGTGTTCAACAATTCTATATATCACCCAGTGATCGTCCCCACAAATGCACTCCTTAATCCCCATCAGTAATTTTACCCAACCTCCCACCAAGCTCACCTCCGGTAGCCACACCAGTTTTTTTCTCTATAGTTTGTTCTCTTTAGTTAGGAGTCTGTTTCTTGGTCTCTCTCTCTCTCTCTCTCCTCCTTTGCTTTGCTTTGTTTTGCTTCTTAAATTGCATGTGTGAGCGAAATCATATGGTATCTCTCTTTCTCGGACTGACTTATTTCACTTAGCATTATTATTCAGCAATAAAAAAGAATGAAATCTTGGCATTTGCAATGACATGGATGTAGCTAGAGAGTATAATGCTAAGGATGACCACTCTTTTAGGTTTTTATTTTAATTTAAATTATATTAGTTTGAGGTATACAATATAGTGATTCAATAGTTCCATATATCATCTGGTGCTTATAACAAGTAGACTCCTTAATCCCCATCACCTATTTAACCCATCTCCCACTGCCCTCCCCTCTGGTAGCCATTACTTTGTTCTCAATAATTAAGTCTGTTTATTGATTTGTCTCTCTTTTCTCCCCTTGGCTTGTATGTTCCTTAAATTCCACATATGAGTGAAATCAAATGGTATTTTTCTTTCTCTGATTGACTTATTTCACTTAGAATTATACTTTCTAGCTCCATCCATGTCATTGCAAGTGCCAAGATTTCATTGTTTTTATGGCTAATATTTCATTATATCCATTTATTTATCCATTCATCAATGGATGGATAATTGGCTGCTTCCATATCTTGGCTATTATAAACAATGCTGCTATAAACATGGGGATGCATGTATCCCTTTGAATTAGTGTTTTTGTATTCTTTGGGTAAATACCCAGTAGTATGATTACTAGATCATAGGGATGTTCTATTTTTAACTGTTTGAGGAATCTCCATGATGTTTTCTACAGTGGCTGCACCACTTTGCATTCCCACCAACAGTGCAAGAGGGTTCCCTTTTCTCCACATTCTTGCCAACACTTGTTGTTTCTTGTGTTGCTGATTTTAGCCATTCTTACAGGTGTAAGGTGATGTCACATTGTGGTTTTGATTTGTATTTCCCTGATGCCAAGTGATGTTGAGCATGTTTTTATATGCCTGTTGGCCATCTGTATGTCTTCTTTGGAGAAATGTCTATTCATGATTTCTGCTCATTTTTAATTGGATTATTTGCTTTTTTGTGTGTTGAGTTGCATAAGTTCTTTGTATGTTTTGAATACTGTTTATTGGATGTGTCATTTGCAGATATCTTCCCCCATTCCACGGATTGCCTTTTAGTTTTGTTGATTGTTTCCTTCACTGTGAAGAAGCCTTTTATTTTGATGAAGTTCCAATAGTTTATTTTTGTTTTGTTTCCCTTGCCTCAGGAGACATATCTAGAAAAAAGTTATGGCTGATGTTAAAGAAGTTACTGTCTTTGTCGTCTTCTAAGATTCTGATTGTTTCCTGTGTCAAATGTAGGTCTTTCATCGATTTTTAATTTATTTTTTGTGTATGGTGCAAAAAGGTAGTCCAGTTTCATTCTTTTGTGTGTCGCCGTCCACTTTTCTCAACACCATTTGTTGAAGAGACTGTCTTTTTCTTATTGCATGTTCATTCCTATTTTGTTGAAGATTAATAGACCATTTAGTTGTGAGTTCATATCTGAGTTTCCTATTCCATTCCATTGATCTACGTGTCTATTTTTGTGCCAGTACCCTGCTGCATTGATCACTACAGGTTTGTAATATAACTTGAAGTTCAGAATTGTGATGCCTCCAACTCTCCTTTTTTTAAAGATTGCTTTGGCTAATCAGTGTCTTTTGTGGTTCCATACAAATCTTTGAATTATTTGTTGTAGCTCTGTGAAAAGTGCTGGTGGTAATTTGATAGGGATTGCATTAAATGTGTAGATTGCTTTGTGTAATATAGACATTTTAACAATGTTCTTCCTATACATGAACATGGAATGACTTTACAATTTTTGTGTCCTGTTCAATTTCTCTCATCTGTGTTTTATAGTTTTCAGACTACAGGTCTTTCACCTCTTTGGTCAGGTTTACTCCTAGGTATCTTATTCTTTTGGTGCAATTATAAATTGTATTGTTTTCTTACTTTTTATTTTTGCTGCTTCATTATTGGTGTATAGAAATGCAACAGATTTCTGTAAATTGATTTGGTATCCTGTGACTTTACTGAATTTGTGTATCAGTTTAAGCAGTCTTTTTTGGTATATAGAGTATTGTGTTGTCTGCAAAATAATGAAAGCTTGACTTCTTCCTTGCCAATTTGGAAGCCTTTTATTTCTTTTTCTTGTCTAATTGCTGTAACTAGGACTTCCAGTACTATGAATAAAAGTGGTGAGAGTGGACACCCTTGCCCTGTTCCTGACCTTATAGGTAAGGCTCTCATTTTTTCCCCATAGGATGGGGAATGTTGAGGAGTACATTTAGTAATTGAAACCTTTGTACACTGTCAGTTGGATTTTAAAATACTTCAGCCTCTATGGAAAACAGTATGGCATTTCCTCATAAAATTAAAAATAGAACTACCTTATGACCCATTTCTACATATGTATCCAAAGGAATTGAAATCAGGAACACAAACAGTATTTTTTTTTTGCACA
>NW_027528861.1:123313-129683 GCF_008692635.1 Crocuta crocuta | reverse complement strand
CAAAGTAGGTTGATGGTTGCCACAGGCTGTGGGAACAGGGAAATAGAAAACTGTTGTTCAGTGGGTCTCAGTTATACAAGGAAAAAAGTTCTTAAGAAAGAAAATAACTCGTTGATACCCACAAAAAAAGAGACACTGATTATCAACATTAGCCTTGTAAAGTCGTAAGTAAAATTTGTTTTCTTTTCCAAAATTCTATAAAGATATTAACTAATCAATTTTATGAGAGACACTTGGTTTAGTTGCTGCAGAATCCTTCTTAAATCTCATGTTTAAGTGTTGCAAAGTAATTGATTATGGTAAACAAAACTCACTCCAGTTTTCTAACATGTGGGCTCCACGTGTGTGTTCCTAAGACAGAAGGCTTTTATTTTCTTGGCACTTGTTACTGTTTAGCTGCCTTTTCAGGATAAGTGCCAGAGCTCTGCAGACACTTTGTAGGCCCTGATGAAACATAATTAGATAGCAATAGTTCTATAAAGTCCTTCTTTATTACATTCGCCACAGTGAGCACATTATAGAATTGTTGCACCCTATAATATACTGCTCACTGCCTCTTATCAATGAGAAAACTTTCAATCCAGGCATTCTTGAGAAATGCACTACATATTCCAGGGAAGGGATATACAAATGAAATTTCACCACATCTAAAGTATAATATTTGGCAGACAAAGGAATTTGATAGAAGTATTATAGGAGTATACTTTTGCATATTCCATGTTTTAAAATTGTGATTATTTTCTATGTTCTTATATTTATAGAAGAGAAAGTCAGGCATGATGCCCAAACAACATTCTGAATAAAATATTTGATTGTCTAAGTTCTGCCCCAAAGTCCAGGGAGAAGAGGCCACTGGGGGGCTTCCCAATGATGTTCTTGAAAGATCCTTTCAAGGGGGTGTTCAGCAAGATATGTGTTACCCCTTTGTCTTAATAAATAGCAATCATCAACAATTTGTTGTCTCATATCCTAAGGTCAGGAGAGAGAAGATGCTGTGTACATACCTTTGGTAAAATTACATATGTTTGATACCATTTGGCAAGTACATTTTCCTTCAAACACAGAGAGAAAAATAAATTTTGAATCATGTACTTATTGCAAAGCCACAGATGTCTGTTTTTGATGCAATAATTTCTGCAGTTTTACCCTAGTTCGTCACTGCCACTTTTCTCAGATCCCAATTCGTTCCACGATGCCTTTTAACCATCCCAAATTAGTATTCTACTATTTGACAATGCTGTTCAAAGAACCCACACTGTAGCCTGTAAACTGCTTTATCTTCCTTGACAATGTTTCTCACTAAAAAATTCCTTTTCTTTCTTCCATCCCATTCCATTTAATTTCCCATGTTCCCAGGTTTGGAGCCCATCCAATAATGAAAAGGAAAACATTCCATTGGTTAGTTCATTATAAAAGTTGACCTTGCAGGATTGGGGGAACTCAAAAGTGTATGGAAGGCTTTTTGGTGGTGATCCGAATTCAAATCATATTGCATCACAAAGTCCTGCTGCTATGATCAAAGCCTTGATAATGAAATTAAGAACTGATTCATAGCATCTATCCATTTAAATCTCATTAGTTTTGAGCTGTCACAGCTTCAAACCTCGGGCTTTCTCTGGTTTTCAATAGGTCTGTAGCATCATCAAATTAATAAAAGATGAGTGGGCTCAACCACAATCTCATCTTTACAAAGTACCATTTTAACTAATACCATAAGTCTACGAAACCTGTCCTTCTGCCTTCAATACAATACATCCACACCTCATCTGGAATTCTCTTTATTCTAGAGTTAAGACCTCAAACATGCATTAGCAGATTGTTTAAGAAACCCAACTCTACTGTCTTGATCATTATGTTTTGCATTATGTAAATAATCATACTTTAAATAGAGCTGAAAGCCCAAGAGGAGCCAAATTACATACATACATTACATACATACATACTAATAATATTCATGCTTTTAGCTTAGTAGATACTATTGCCTCCTTTTACTGACAGTTCTTAAGTTGTCTACTCTCTTAAGCACATCAACAACCACCCCTAAAAACTCAGGATTAGAGTTTCTTTACAAGGTGATGACAGCCTAATGAACACAGACCATTTCTCACTTGTACCTTCTATTCCTTGGCAATAAGGCATTGATGGCAACAGAATCTAAATTTTCTTCAAAGAATAGGCTAAAGTAAATGGCCAGGTAGTTTCAGAGATATTTCTATTATGACAGGGAATAAGAAGGAAAGGACGGATGCATATGTAAACTGATTTTTATTTTTGGTGGTAAGGGAGAGTGACACAAACATAGGAGCTGAATAGGCAAGCCACTTACTGCTTAGTAGTTAAATTTATATCACCGTGATTCTAGAACCTTGATCAATACACAAGAGCTTTCTTTGATAGCATGCTATATTCCAAGCTCTGTAAGGCTGAGAATCATACCTGTCTTGCTCATCACTATACCTGAACCCTATGGAATAACATGATATCTGGCATATAGTAGGTGTTTGATAAATATTTCTTTAATAAGGAAATTGAGATACATTATAATTATTTTCTTGACATATTCATTTCTCTTTCTAGACTCCTGGAACCCAAGGACAAGGTCTATAGTCTGAGAACTCCTCCAAACTGTCTGGCACATGCTTATTTTTGCCCGATCAATGAACAAACAGATTTTAATCACATATTCCTTGTATCTATCTCAGGTCAAGCTCTAACTAACTATCTAAAATGTCTGTCATCCTGAATCCCATTCTGTTTTCATATGCAGTATTATATACTAGAGCTTTACATTTCTTTGGTCTCTAAAGTAATAAATACCTTCATCCAAAATATATGGTTTTGTTTGTTCTTTGCCTCGGTTTATGCAAAAACATTCCGGTTCTATGGGGGCTATAATCCCAGGTTTATGTGAATCTCTGACTTTTACACAAGATAATACCTTGAATTTGCATGTATACTATTCCAACTTATTTTTCAGCCAAACCCACTCCCACTTTGTCTTTTTTTCCCAGTTACATATTGTTCTCTTTCCTAAGATGCCTAAGTCACAATTTGCTTTTATTATTTGTCTGGTTGTCTTCTGGACTTTGCTGAAGTAGACCTCTGATCCTTGACCTGCCTAGCTATGGCATGCCAGAAAATGTTTGTTTGTTTTTTTAAATAGAATATCCACTATAACATGCAGTAGTGATCTTTGTTACCTTTAAACTGTCAGCAATTTTTACTTAACTCAAATGTTTGCATAGTAGAAGCAGAAAATAAAAAAGCCCCAGACTATTTTAAGGCACTTTAGGTCAATGGTTCTGAATATGAGTTGTAGATTCATCGGCAGCAGTGGAGTGGATGAAGGAGATGGAAAGAGTGTACAGGGTTTAAAAAAAAAATTAAATGTTTATTTATTTTTGAGAAGTAGAGAGAGACAGAGCACAAGCAAGGGAGAGGCAGAAAGAGAGGGAGATACAGAATCAGAAGCAGGCTCCAGGCTCTGAGCTGTCAGCACAGAGCCCGAGGCGGGGCTCGAACCCACGAACCTTGATATCATGGCCTGAGCTGAAGTCGGACGCTCAACCGACTGAGCCATTCAGGCGCCCCAAGAGTGTACAGTTTTAAACAGAGTTTGCAAATGCATAAGAAGACCAAGAATTATCTATAAATGGAATACATGACGACGCGGCTGTTTTCCTCATTCTGTTTTCCTCATTCTGTCTCCCCATGTCATGTCTGCCGGGACTTCCCCCAAACCCATTCCTGCTAATTCATGAAAAATTGAGATTTATTGAGTGAAAAGTTCCAGAGGATTAAGCTGTCTATTCGATAATAATCATGCCCATACATTTTAATTACCCAGAAGTAGAGGAGGTATGACAAGATTTTCCAGGACAAGCAGGGGAAAGTTAGGATACCACTTAAAGGCAGCTATGTCACACTCATCTTCATGGTCTTTCTGTTGGCTTCTTCTCCACAACCCAGAGTTCATGTGGCCCTGCCTCCTCATTTATTCACGACTCATATTTGATCTCTAAGCTCTCTGGGGAACACACTTTTATTCAATGTTTCTCTGCTGTGGCTCTGAGACCACATGCAGCCAACGGTGTTAGTAAGCTTAATAAACATGTAAGTCATTTCTGTGTATTAACTCTAAGTTGAAAAATATATGCTTTTGTAATGAATAAAATATAAATTTCTATAAAAGGCTTACTAAGGTCACTATAGTTATTTATCCTTATGTAGTTTTCCAATTAACATATACCAAAAGCACAATTACTACTAGGAGTTTATGAATGTTTATAGCAAAAGGTATCCTCGGAAGTGGAAAACAGTAGGGGTTGCCTATTTTAAATGAGTTCTGTCATCACGACTAAAACCTAACGACTAAAATTTCCCACACTCCATTAATGTTCTACTTAATAAAAGAGTATTGCAAACAAATAAACTCAGTACAAACCATCAAACCTTTTTTTATTGTTTGATATAGCAAGACTTGAACTCCATCTGCTGAGAAACAAAGCACCCAGGATATCTGTAAATATTCTGTAGGCATAGATTTACATTATGAGTGTTAAAACCTATCAAAACTCTCTTTGCCAAAACCGTGGAATGTGCCAGTGCAGTGGCTGCAAATAAATTTCATTTTGCTTGGTAACTCTAATCAAAGGCCATTCACTACTTGGAGTACCATTCAGAAAATGCTAAGGTACCATCCATGCTCAACAGGTGAAGAATGCCATAATCAATGAGCAATGTATCATGGGCCTAGGAATAAGGAACAGTGGAATGCCTGCCACATATTTACCATTGTGGACCATATCTTACCTTGTGCCTGAATTGCTGCAATTGTTTCTGAGCTGGCATCATTGCTCAACCCAATTCATCTCCTAATGAGCCATCTTCTAGCACTGCATTTATCACATCACTTGAACTGGCTATTATACAGCCTATAAGCTCTCAACCAAATTATTCAACTGATTTTGTGATGCCACCAACATTTAAGCCCATCCTACGTATCTAATCTTATATTTTTCACTCCCCCAACAAGTATCTTTAACATTTGCTAGTGTGATCATCAGGCTTTCTAGCATACTATACTCACTATTCTCTTCTTTGGCAAGTGCTAGTCCGTCCCACTAGAAATGCCCCTCCTCTCTATTCATCTTAATCCAAATTTCTATTCTAATTAGATTCTTTATGTCACAAGAAATGTAGCTTGTCCAATTAATACAAATAAAGCAGTGGGGAATTCATTGTAAGGAAATATATAGGCTAAAATTAAAATTGTAACTTGGAAGTCTCCAGTAACTGAGGAAGTTCTAGAAATTGGCAGTTCTCTCCATTTATCTCTCATGAGTTATAATGGGCTTTCTACTTCTCATCTTCTATTTTCAATGTCATTCTGTGCATTTATTCTCTTTTCTTTTTTCTACCAAATAGGATTTTCTGCTTCCTCAAAATTTATGTCCCCTGACATTTTCCGCTCCTTATATGTTTGCCCTGGAAATGGCCATTATGGCCTCCTTTACTATCTTATGTATTAAGACCTTTACTACTTAATCATACCAATCTCTCACTATTTCTTAAGTGAAAATTCAGAGTCCAGGAATCTGGTTGACCTCAGCTGATCTTTTTGCATCAGCCTAGAAGAAAATAAGACACTAAATAGTCTATGGATTCAATATGGATCAGATACCCAACCAAGTGGCTGGGTAGGGTGAGGGACAGACAGGACATATGGATGGGCTAGTTTCTCTTACAGAGTATGAGGGTAAGCAGACAATGATACTAAAACTTCCAAGTCTCCTTCCTTTACTATGTAGCTCAAGTCCCTCTTACTCTATAAAGCCATCTACAACTTGTAGAGATGAGAGGGTAATCTCCCTTCTGGGAATTTCAATACAATAGATAGCCAATATCACTTATTAGGTTTTAGAATATATATTTACAGATTATTCTTATTTTTTTTTATTATTTTTAGAGGGAAAGGAAGAGAGAGAATCTTAAGCAGGGCCCACACCCAGCACAGAGCCTGACACAGGGGTTCCATCTCACAACTGTGAGATCATGAATAGAGCCAAAACCAAGAGTCAGACACTTAACTGACTGAGCCACCCAGGCATCCCAATTATTCTTAATTTTTAATCAAAGCCTAGCCTCTAACCCATAATTTAAATAGAAATTAAGTACAAGAGCCATGTCAGCAGTTTTTGTTTTGTCTTCATTTGATTTTGTAATTATTCATAATAACTAACATAATGTTGGGTACTCAGCAAATAGCTAATAAGTTTATTGATGTTAAAAGGGTGGAATTTATAATGTGATTATATTCTCAGGCTAAGGAGAAAAACAAGCATTTTCCTCTCAAAACAAATTGCAAAAG
>NW_027528861.1:122978-123131 GCF_008692635.1 Crocuta crocuta | reverse complement strand
TAGATCTCACTATTCATTTTTTTCTCTCCTGGGAAATTACAAGAGTTGGTTCAAAGAAACCTGAAAATTTCCATTTGAAGAGATTTCTCCTGAGGTTAATTTATGTCATATCATGGTGAAATGATTTGTGTTTTCATTTAAAGAGCCTAATTC
>NW_027528861.1:116184-122934 GCF_008692635.1 Crocuta crocuta | reverse complement strand
CCATATGGTTTTCATATTAGAAGCTTTTTATTTGTTATATAGCTTAGTATGGAATCAATATGTCACATAAAAAAGAGGCATTTTCCTACATATTTTATATATCATTAAAAGATTATTTTAAACTTTATCTACATCTGAAGTATGCTCTAGATTCTTAAAATAGGAAAAATATATGCATATGCATTTAATTACCATGTATAGATTCAAAAGACATAGAGTCTCAATGTAGGTTGTTTAAGCTGTGTAGCTGTGGACAAGTCAATCTACCTATTTCTTGATTTTTCTGATTAAGAAAATGAAGAGAGCAAAACTGCTGAAATATTTTCCACCTGTAGGGAAATTACTCAATATGTTGTCCCTAGAACAAATCTCTTCTCTATGTTCCAAGCCAGTGTGTTCAACTGTTTAGTTTATACCATTTTTTACATGTATCAATGGCACCTCCAAAATGTAAACAAATACCTGATGTCCTCTTTTGCCTCCCCAACCTAGTCCTATTCATGTGCCTCTTAAACTTCCAAGTGATATCACCATTCATTCAGTTCAGCACTCTCTCCCTTCCCCATATACCCTGTCTATCACTGTGTCCACTTAATTATCTCTATGATCTATCTACTTCTTTCTATGTCTACTGCTACTTCTGAAGTCTATACCTTCATCTCCTGCTGCCCTAAAAATCAATAACTTATTAATTGGTCTATTCCTCATCCATTCTACTCTCCCTACAGACTGTTCTCCCCACACAGAATGAGGTGTTTGAAAGAAAATATGATTATGTCTTCCCTTTGCTAAAAAATATTTAGTGCCTTCCTTTAGCACTTGAGGTAAAGGCAAAATTCCTTAATATACTCATCAAGACTTCCTATGACCTTTTCCCTAAGTACATCTACATTCTCATTCAAATCATGTTCTCTCTTATTCATTCTTTCTTAACCACACTGACATCTTAGACGCCCATAGTCACCATGCTCCCTCTTTATCTAAGTGATCCCACAACCTTGTTCTCATTTTGCCTAGTTAACTTGTTTTTTTTTTTTTTAGTTTATTGAGAGAGAGAGAGAGAGAGGATCCCAAGCAGGCTCTGTACTGTCAGTGAGAATGTAAGATCATGACCACAACCTGTGAGATCATGACCTGAGCCGAAGTTGGATGCTCAACTGACTGAGCCACCCATATGCCCCTGCCAAGTTTACTTATTCTTAAATATAATTTATTGTCAGATAGGCTTCCATACAACACCTAGCGCTCATCCCAACAAGTGCCCTCCTCAATGCCCACCACCCACTTTCCCCTCTCCCCCACCTCCCCATTAACCCTCAGTTTGTTCTCTGTATCCAAGAGTCTCTTATGGTTTGCCTCCCTCCCTCTCTGTTTGTAACTTTTTTCCCCTTCCCCTCCTCCATGGTCTTCTTTTCAGTTTCTCAAGATCCACATATGAGTGAGAACATATGGTATCTGTCTTTCTCTGACTGACTTATTTCACTTAGCATAATACCCTCCAGTTTCATCCAATCTTGCAAATGGCAAGATTTCATTCTTTCTCATTGCCAAGTAGTATTCCATTGTGTAGATAAACCACATCTTCTTGATCCATTCATCAGTTGAAGGACATTTAGGCTCTTTCCATAGTTTGGCTATTGTTGAAAGTGCTGCTATGAACATTGGGGTACATGTGGCTGTATGCATCAACACTTCTGTGTCCTTTGGATAAATTCCTAGCAGTGCTATTGCTGGGCCATAGGGTAATTCTATTGCTAATTTTTTGAGGAATCTCCACACTATTTTCCAGAGAGGCTGGACCAGCTTGCATTCCCACCAACAGTGCAAGAGGGTTTCCATTTCTCCACATCCTCGCCAGCATCTATAATCTCCTAATCTGTTCATTTTAGCCACTCTGACTGGCGTGAGGTGGTATCTCAGTGTGGCATTGATTTGTAATTCCCTGATGATGAGTGACATTGAGCATTGTTTCATGTGTCTGTTGGCCATCTGGATGTCTTCTTTTTTTTTTTTTAATTTTTTAATGTTTATTTTATTTTTGAGACAGAGAGAGACAGGGCTTGAGCAGAGGAGGGGCAGAGAGAGAGAGAATCAGAGAATCTGAAGCAGGCTCCAGGCTCCAAGCTGACAGCACAGAGCTCGACATGGGGCTCGAACCCACGGACCGCGAGATCATGACCTGAGCAGAAGTCGGCCGCCCAACCGACTGAGCCACCCAGGCGCCCCAGGATGTCTTCTTTGGAAAAGTGTCTATTCATGGCTTCTGCCCATTTCTTCACTGGATTATTTGTTTTTCAGGTGTGGAGTTTGGTGAGTTCTTTATACATTTTGGATACTAGCCCTTTATCCGATATGTCATTTGCAAATATCTTTTCCCATTGCGCCGGTTGCTTATTAGTTTTGTTGATTGTTTCCTTTGCAGTGCAGAAGATTTTATCTCGATGAGGTCCCAATAGTTCATTTTTGTTTTTACTTTCCTTGCCTTTGGAGATTCATTGAGTAAGAAATTGCTGCCGCTGAGGACAAAGAGGTTGTTGCCAACTTTCTCCTCTACGGTTTTGATGGTTTCCTGTCTCACATTCAGGTCTTTCATCCATTTTAAGTTAATTTTTGTGTATGGTGTAAGAAAGTGGTCTAGAAGTCCAAAAGTCTGCTAGAACTGATCCATGAATTCAGCAAAGTCACAGGGGACAAAATCAATGTACAGAAATCGATGGCATTTTTATACACCAATAATGAAGGAACAGAAAGAGAAATCAAGAAACTGATACCATTCACAATTACACATAAAACCATAAAATACCTAGGAATAAACCTAAGCAAAATGTAAAAGATCTATATGCTGAAAACTATAGAAAACTTATGAAGGAAACTGAAGAGGACACAAAGAAATGGAAAAATATTCCATGCTCATGAATTGGAAGAATAAATATTGTTAAAATGTCAATACTACCCAAAGTAATCTACACATTCAATACAATCCCAATCAAAATTGCCACGGCATTATTCTCAAAGCTAGAACAAATAATCCTAAAATTTGTATGGAACCGCAAAACACCCCAAATAGCCAAAGTAATGTTGAAGAAGGAAACTAAAGCGGAATGCATTACAACCCCAGACCTTAGCCTCTACTACATCAAGATGGTAATCATCAAGACAGTATGGTATTGGCACAAAAACAGACACATAGGCCAATGGAATAGAATAGAGAACTCAGAAGTTGACCCACAAATGTATGGCCAACTAATATTAGAGAAAGCAGGAAAGAGTATCCAATGGAAAAAAAGACAGTCTCTTTAGCAAATGGTGCTGGGAGAACTGGACAGCAGTATGCAGAAGAATGAAACTAGACCACTTTTTTACACCATACACAAAATGTTTACCTTTAATCATCATCGTATTTCAGATCAAATGTCATTTCTGAACCACTCAGACTATGTGAGTTTTCACCAAATTATTTCAAAAGACTACCTTTATCTGTGTGATCCTTCAGTCAATATGTGGTTGTCTTAGTTCACCAGACTATAACTCCCTAAGGGCAGGGGCCACACCTGCTTTGCTCTCCATAGTATCTTCAGCATATAGCATAGCTTACTCCCCGCTCTGAGCATAATCCTGTACTGACATATTTTAGGTACTCAAAACTATTTTATTGAATGAACTGACACACTGCTGTCTGCATTTGAGGTTTTACAGTGTGTCCTAAAGAGAGTTTCATTAATTCTACTTCCACGTCATGCCTTAAGCTCCAGTCCTATCCATCAAGTGATTTTGTGTGACTTCTTTAGGTAGCAAACTCAAGGATTTAACCGTAAGAGCTTTAGAACTTCAAAACAAAAAAGGTGTGATAGTTAATTTTATGTGTCAATGTGGCTGCACCACACTGCCCAGATATTTGATCAGACATTATTCTGGATGTTTCCAAGAGGATGTTTTTCGGGTGATATGAACATTTAAATGTGTAGGCTCTGATAAAGCAGATTATCTTCCATAATGTGAGTGGGCCTCATCTAACTCGCAAAATGCCTTCACAGAACGAAGACTGACTTCCTTCAGTGAGAAGGAATTCTGCCAGCAGACTGCCCTTGCACTCAGAATGCAACTCCTCTCTGGTTTTCCTGCCTGCCTTCTTATCCTGGAGATTTTGGACTCACCTCCACAATCATGTGAGCTGGTCCCCTAAAATAATTTCTCTCTAGAGAACCCTAACTAATTCAGAAGGAAAGGTAAAATCAACAGTCAGTTCTATTTTAGGATACGTTGTCTGTGATAGAACTCTTTTTCCCTCAGAATTACATGAGCCTGGCATTTGTGTTTATTCTTTAACAGACATTAGTTGCCTACATAATGAAATCACATACTCTGATGAGGTTTAGTGCTGAAATTGAAGAACACAAGCTTTATTAATATATGTTAAATATCCCCTACATGATGAAAATGACCATATTTTGTGACTTTTATTAAGCTTGGGTAAAATTCCCTCACACTTCTCCTGAGTCTTATGCCAGTTTCTCTTCCAACTGCAATGTGGAAATATGGGAGAAAGAAAGGAGGGCAGGAAGAAGCAAAGTTAGTCTTCGTCCATTTGAAATATGATGTAGCAGAAGGCAACCCTACTACACTCTACCCACAAGTGTTCCTGGGCTTCAAACAGCTCTGATGTTCTTGGGTTTTTCTTATTAGCTTTCCCTAGCTACCTCGTTACTCAGTATCTATAGTCAATTCAAACTCCCAGACCTTTTTCACGCCTCCTACTCTTTAGCTATGTCATACTCATTCTACACTTGAGCAGTTATAATAAGAAATAAATTGAAGATCTTTACATTTTTCACCTATCAAATTTCATTTTCCTAGTTTCAGCCCATAAGTCCAGACTCATGATCTCTTGATATCCTGAATCTGATCTATCCCTCCACATACTTGATCATCAGGTCACAAATATCCCCATCCCAATCATTAATAAAAAATACAGAGAGTCATCTTAAAGGAAACCTCTATCTTCAGGCAGTTACAGACCCATTTCACTTGTATTTTCATTTAGTTCCTGTATATCCTTCTTATTCCAAAGGCTATCCAGGTAGTTCAACCAGTACCTTGCAGTATTCCATTCACTTTTTGTCTGTGGAATCATGTGGGTTGCATAAAGTAACATTATATCTTGTACTGGTCTCTAGTCATTAATTCCCCTCTCTCAATCAACAATTGCCATACTATCAACAGACAAGTAAAAGAAGGGAAATCTTCACTTTAAATACCTAGGAATAAAATAGTGACAATACTACCACTGACAATTTCTAAAAAGCTTTCAATTGTTATTTTCCTGCTCCTCCTCCTCCTCATCTCCATTTGACATGCAAATTGGCACACATTTTCTTTTTATTATCCCCATTTTTAAAACGAGTAAACTGAAGCTCTGAACAATTAGGTGACTTATCCAGAGTCAAAATGGTAATAAGTAGGAACAGAATACAGACCATCTGACTTGGAGTTTTACTTTCATTATATACTAAACTAGCTCAGTAGANTCTACTAAAATTGCTTTTATTTATTTATTTATTTATTTAGTTAGTTAGTTAGTTATTTATTTAGAGGGGTGGGAGAGGGGCAGAGAGAGAGGGAGAAAGAAAAGCCCAAGCAGGCTCTGTGCTGTCAGCATGGGGCCCGTCATGGGCTCCAGCCCATGGATCTTAAGATCAAGATCTGAGCCAAAGTCAGATGCTCAACTGATTGAGCCATCCAGGCACCTAAATTGCTTTTTAAGGACAAAAGTTAATATTTAGTAAAATGATTTTGTATTTTTAAGGTCCAAGTCCCAACATATATCCTTTGGGTGAGTCTTTAATCCATTGACTAAATAAATTTTCCCTTTTATATTTCTGACGTCAATTTAGAAATGACCTACGTATCACCTTTCTGATTGCTGATGGAGACATTTTCAATTGTCTCTACTGCCATACATTAAACTGTATTTGATCTATCAGACTGTAGGCCTCAGGATACAGTTCAGTTATCTAGATTACAGAGTACAAAGTATCTGGATAGTTAGAAAAACTCCCAGAGATGAATCCATTTAAAATAATTCTCCTTCTGCTTGACATAGCATGGAAAAAGCCTTGGTTATGTCTAGAGGCCCATGCCAAATCATACTAGACTTATATTTCACCAAATTAGCTGATAGAAAATGTAGACATGTCACCTGGATATGTTTCCCAATTCTCTGATGAATCAAAAGTCAGAGGTTTTTCTCACTTTGGACTCTGCCTACACTCTGCAGGGAAGATGGCTGGCTATGTATGCTGGAGTGTACATAGGGGATGAATCTGAAAGGCAAGATCAAGACAGAGGAAATCACTTAGCACTGCCTCCATCAAACCACTACTACTAGCAGTTTCACAGACATTTTTTAAAAAGCTTTTTTAAAGTTTTATTCATTTTTCAGAGACAGAGAGAGGCAGACTGCAAGTGGGGGAGGGGCAGAGAGAGAGGCGGGGAGACACAGAATCTGAAGCAGACTCCCGACTCTGAGCTGTCAGCACAGAGCCCAACACGGGNGGAATTTTTGTGATATAAATTTTTTAAATACCACATTTATTTAAAGTCTTTAGAAATATACATCCATAAGTATCTTAATCTTGCTTTGGAAATTTATCTACTAAAATTGCTTTTATTTATTTATTTATTTATTTAGTTAGTTAGTTAGTTAGTTATTTAGAGGGGTGGGAGAGGGGCAGAGAGAGAGGGAGAAAGAAA
>NW_027528861.1:112551-116144 GCF_008692635.1 Crocuta crocuta | reverse complement strand
GGGGAGGGGCAGAGAGAGAGGCGGGGAGACACAGAATCTGAAGCAGACTCCCGACTCTGAGCTGTCAGCACAGAGCCCAACACGGGACTCGAACTCACAGACTGTGAGATCATGACCTGAGCCGAAGTCCAGCACTTAACTGACTGAGCCACCCAGGTGCCCCAAACACATTTTTCATGTTGACAATTTGCTTCTATTGTTCTTTCCCTTTTCCAGTTTAGGTTTCCTAACTGTCTTACTTTCAACTTGGGAATGTGCCTCTAATATCTTTATATCCTGCTTACTCTATCTGGATTTCTAACTTCTCTTCTCAATAACCTGATATTTTGGCCCAAGTCCTGATTGAATTTTTGTTTTGTGGTTTGAGATTGGTGTTCTTTGCCCTGGACTAGATAGTGTGATTATGACGACTCTGTGGCTTAGCAGAAGACTCTTACTATGAGTGGCTGCTGTTTCAGCATAGTCTGAAACAGTTTAAAAATTTAAAACTTTAAAAGTTTAAAAATTTTAAAACTTTCTTTTATTAAAGTGGAGCTGACAAAATGTTACGTCAGTGTCAGGTCTACAACATAATGATTGCATAACTCATACATCACACTATGCTTGCCACAGCCATAGCTACTGTCACCGTANAGGTTTGAATCTCTTTAGGGTTGCAAACTCGAAAATCATATGCAACAATAAGGAATTGCTGCCTGTTAGCACTTTACTTTATCCCATTTACTTAAACACGTATGGCTGTAATGTGAAAGAAAAACAGAGGCACCTGGGTGGCTCAGGCGGTTAAGTGTCTGACTTTGATTCAGGTCATGGTCTCATGGTTTGTGAGTTCAAGCACCTCATAAGGCTCTGTGCTGACAGCTCAGAGCCTGGAGCCTACTTTGGATTCTGTGTCTCCCTTTCTCTCTGTTCTTCTTCTGCTCATGCTGTCTCTCTCTCCTTCAAAAATAGATAGGGGCGCCTGGGTGGCTTAGTCGGTTGAGCGTCCAACTTTCGCTTGGGTCATGATCTCGCAGTTTGTGGGTTTTGAGCCCCGCGTCAGGCTCTGTGCTGACTGCCAGCTCAGAGCCTGGAGTCTGCTTCAGATTCTGTGTCTCCCTCTCTCTCTGACCCTCCCCTGCTCACGCTGTCTCTCTCTCTCTCTCTCCTAGAAATAAATTTAAATAAATAAATAAATAAATAAACATTCAAAAAAATTTTTAAAGAAAGAAAAAGAGGGGCACCTGGGTGGCTCAGTCGGTCGAGCGTCCGAGTTCAGCTCAGGTCACGATATCACAGGCTGTGAGTTTGAGCCCCGATCGGGGCTCTTTGCTGACAGCTCAGAGCCTGGAGCTTGCTTGGGATTCTGTGTCTCTTTCTCTCTGCCCCTCCCCCACTCATTCTCTGTCCCTCTCCACCTCACAAAATGAATAAACGTTAAAAAATACTTTTTAAAAAAAGAAAGAAAAACATTTGAGTTTGCACGTCTTACTTAGCTATATTATTAACTCAGCAACAAATGTTAGGCACAGATAACAAAAGGAAGTAGTAAGAAATTCTTCGTTGAACATCCTTAAAATGGTTAAAGATCCATCCATCTTTTGAATAGGTATGCACTGCAGCAAGAGTGAATTGATAACATTCCAGATTTCCTTCTAGTGTTTTGGTTCTATTGTCTTATTTGTTTTGTCAATGGAAATAGTCTGGTGTATATAAATCAGATTGTCATTGCTGTCCATTCTGGTACAGCATAAGCATTATAATTCATTTCTCATCCCAAATTGAAGGTATGTAGGAAAACAAAATCAATGAAAAAATCATTCAAGCAGATCTGCTTATAGCAAAGTAAACAACCATTATTACAAAGAACAAAGTAGTTGTACTCAAAAGAATCATGCAACAAAACATAGCCAAACTTTGGGTTTTTCTGGAAAATCATACGAGGCACTGTGTCTATCTTCCACATAGAAAAATAATTTGATGTTTTAAAATACAGAGTTTCCAAGATAACTATCTGGCAAAAGTGTCAAAAGACAACTTGCTGATTATATTTTCATTTTATTTACTTATTATTTTTAATTGAGGCATAATTAATATACAACTTAGTATTAGTTCAAGGTGTACAACACAGTGATTCAAAATTCTATATGTTACTCGGGGCGCCTGCGTGGCTCAGTCGGTTAAGCGTCCGACTTCGGCTCGGGTCATGATCTCACGGTTCGTGGGTTCGAGCCCTGCTCGGGCTCTGTGCTGACAGCTCAGAGCCTGGGGCCTGTTTCAGATTCTGTGTCCGTCTCTCGCTCTGCTCCTTCCCTGTTCATTCTCTGTCTCTCTCACTCTCTCAAGGATAAATAAACATTAAAAAGTTAAAAAAAATTCTATATGTTACTCAATGCTCACCACGATGAGTGCAGTCACCATACAACATTATTACAATATTATTGACTATATTCTTTATGCTCTACTTTTCATCTTGGGCACTTATTTATTTATTTTATAACTGGAAGTTTGTACCTCTTAACCCTTCTTGTCTCCTTGACTCCTCCTCCCAACCATACCCCTCTGGCAAACACCCTGATTATTTTTAACTCAGTATCTTGAGGTTATTTGGTCTATCTTCAAAGATAAAAGTTCCTGAAAATGAATTGCAATTTTACATGTGGTTACAGATGAAAAGTTAAAGGGCAAGTGACTGTGTCATATTCATCTCTGTTTTTATATTATATCAAATATACAAGTCAATAAATATGTCTGTTGAAGAAATGAATGATCGTCCAACTGGTAAAAAATAAAAGAAAAATTCTCTCCAGCTATTAATGAACTGCAATGTCCTCATCTCTCTAGGCATCCTGGGGGATAGCAAAACATTATTGGATAATGTTACCACCACCAAGAACTTGTCCTACTCAGAAGAATACCTTTGTTCAGATGAGAAACTTCTACTTATCTCTGTACATCACCAGTATAGTTTCCTTGCATTCACAGTTAATTTCAATTTTNGTGTCCATTTGTCTCCTACTTTTGATTGTCCTTCTCCACGTCATTCTAACATGGTCATTGTAATCCTGCACCTAGCAGAGCCTGGGAAGTTTTGCAGCCACTGAAACTGATGAAGTTTTGTTGGACTAAGCATTATCTTGATGTCAGGCTATTTTTCAGAAGTGCATTCCTAGAGATTGAAGTCTCTGTGATATTTCAAAGGGTTTTTCTGTTTCTTTTTTAATGTTTATTTATTTTTGAGAGAGAGAGAGAGAGAATTCAAGGGAGGGGCAGAGAGAGAGAGAGAGGGAGACAGAATCTGAAGCAGGCTCCAGGCTCTGAGCTGTCAGCACTGCGCCCAATGCGAGGCTAGAACCCACAAACTGCAAGATCAACCTGAACCAATGTCGGACGCTTAACCAATTGAGCCACCCAGGTGCCCCCATCTTTTTCTTAAATAATAGGTAGTAGTTGCATCACTATCTTTCCAAATAGGTCTTTATGTTGCCCCCCTTAATTTTTCATGGGAACTCTAGTTCCTTTGTTTGGTTCCTGCTTCCAAATTCTGTGTAACCACAGGAGACACAATTTTTCTCTTTTTCTGTGTAATGTTTCTGTGCACACCCAAACACTGC
>NW_027528861.1:97621-112512 GCF_008692635.1 Crocuta crocuta | reverse complement strand
TGGGTTCGAGCCCTGCTCGGGCTCTGTGCTGACAGCTCAGAGCCTGGGGCCTGTTTCAGATTCTGTGTCCGTCTCTCGCTCTGCTCCTTCCCTGTTCATTCTCTGTCTCTCTCACTCTCTCAAGGATAAATAAACATTAAAAAGTTAAAAAAAATTCTATATGTTACTCAATGCTCACCACGATGAGTGCAGTCACCATACAACATTATTACAATATTATTGACTATATTCTTTATGCTCTACNAACCCTAACACTGCCCAAATTTTCCTATCCTTTGGCAATCTCTGCCAATAATCCCCTACTCCATTCTCTTCTACTGATTGTTCCTCCTTTGCAAAGGACACGGGAAGGGCAGCTGTGAGTGAATCCTGTCAGGATTTCTTTTCACTCATCTGAAAGCAAGGTGGTCTTTCCAACTCTAAAATCTGTAAGTCTGTGATTCTCTCAACCGTATTTTCAGTCTCTGTGAGAGTTGACAACTGTCATATTTCTCTGGAAAACTGCAAAAGGAATGACAAAATGAAGGTTGCTAGGAGATGAGAATGGTTCCTTTTTTGATTCTCGTGCTTTGGAACTTTTATCTTGAGCCTAAAAGCCATAAAGACAAAGAGAACAATAATTGCACATAAAATAAGAGACATAAAAGCCAGGCTGAATTGTAGCTTCTAGTTCCCTACGACCTTAGTTATACAACATATATTTGATGTAACTGTGCTTTGTGAGCCAGAAATTAAGACAAATGTCCTGTCAAGAAGTTAGAATATTTGAAATTGTAACTGTCTCTGAAAAATCCAACATCATGAGGAATCTAAGATGGGTATTATTTTCTCCATTTGTCAGATGAGAAAATGGAAGCCTGGAAAGATTTAGGAGAGGAAGCCTAGGAAAAAGACCCTAGGTGATAGAGCCCACGTGTCTTGTCTCCTAGTCCAGTGTTCTTTCAACTGCAAGTTTAGTCTCTGCTTCCTCTGAACAGGTTTGGAAAACTAGATACCTAATGAACTTCCAAGTCACATATCTACTTCCAGTATTCATTAAAATTCCTAAAGCAAAATGCATAATTATATTATGGAAATAATTAACATTATGTGGGAAAAATCATTACTCTAAAAGTTTCAATCAGCAATAATTGTGTCTCAGATAAACTTCATGAGCTGTGATATTGCCATTGAGAAAAGATACATTAAAATTTGATGTAAAAGAAAAAGCTGATGTAAAAACCACTTGAATCTGAAAAACGTGTGAATGGACATTTTAATACCACAATTTATTCCTTCCACAACTTTTATATGATCTGGAAGAACTGAATTAACTGGGGAGTTTCTTTTCAAAAGCCTGAACTTCCTAGTTCTCCTTGATGAAATTTCTTGCAACACAATAAACATCTCTACTTAACTTTATCCTTACATTTGAGGAAACACACATTCTGACTGTTTTCAAATGGCATGCGATTGTAATGTCATTCTGGAGAATTACCTTGCTACCTACGCAGGATGGTGAACTGTCACATTAAAGAAGAAAAAGGGGGGACAGTTCTTGAGCAAAGGCAGTGCAAATCAATCCAAAATGTTTAACAGAACTGAACTACTAACAGTTGACAGGGTCTCAGATGTCAACAGATCCCATGGATGATCTTTTATTAATACTTTGAGCATATATATGCCTCTTCTGCAGTTTGTCTGTGATGAGTCAGCAGTATACTTACACTCAGACTCCTTTGGGACAGTCACAGATGTCTCTGAGACCACTGTGGCTGGAGTCTGGATTGTCACCTATGGCAGTAACACAAGAAAAACTTGACTAAGTGGAATGCAGCTATGAGCTTAACCTTCTCAGCGTCTTGGGCTTGTGCCTACATATGATAGATCCATGGTAATAATTATGTCAGTAAAGAAGTAGGAAATCATGGGGCACCTGGGTGGCTCAGTCGGTTAAGCATCAGACTTTGGCTCAGGTCATGATCTCACAGTCCGTGGGTTTGAGCCCCACTTTGGGCTCTGTGCTGACACCTCAGAGTCTGGAGCCAGATTCTGTGTCTCCATCTCTCTCTGCCCCTCCCCTGCTCACACTCTGTTTATCTCAAAATAAAATAAAGACATAAAAAAAGTTTTAAAAAGAAAAAAGAAGTAGGAAAACAAAGTCAATTCTTTATACTTTTGTGTCACACTTCAGATTGCAAATGGTCGATGAGGAAATTCTGTGAGAGGAAGTAGTAATAAGTCTTGATAATATTCAAGAAGCTTGTTGTTGAAAAAAAGGAGGAGAGCAATATTCCAAGAAAGAAGCTGAGCTAAGGGAAGAGTAGGAGAGTTAGGGCAGGAAAGACTTAGCATGCTTAGAGGCTAATAATGGAGAGGTCAGAGAAGCTAAAAGTACCAAAGACAGACAGAAATTTATAATGTCTAAGATTTCACACTTATTTTATTCTTCCACATGGTGCCTCTTTCCTCATACCACTCTCATGCTACTATCTGTCCCATCTCATACAATTCTACACCCCTCCCCCAAGTTTCTCAAGTCAAAAATCTAGAAGATATACAAGGCTTTAGCAAGTCCTATCAACTCCATCCATAAGGCAAAATCCAAATCTAGCCATTCTACATAACTACTCACTTGTGCCCAAGCTACCCACATCTCTCACCTAAATTATAATACCCTCCTGATCGAGCTACCTGTTTTTGCTTTTGTATTCTGTTAGCATTCATTCTCCACATGGGCACTATAATTCTCTTTTTAAAACATAGTGACTTTGATGTCTTCCTAAAGCACTATAACAGAACTCATATTTCATGGTCTGCAGAGTTTTTATTTCTACCCATCTCTTCAATCTCATCTTCTACCATTCTCCCAAGAGTTCACTAGACTTGAACGCACTGATCTTCTTTCTGTCCCGTTACTGTTACGCTCATGTCAACCCTTGACTTGTACATTTGTGATTCCTTCCAACTCTTCACATATTTAGCTCCTTGGGTCTCAGCTCAAATGTCATTTCCTCAGACAGGCCTTTCTGTATCAGCATATCAAAAGCAGCCCACCAAACTCAGATCACTCTCCTGTATATTTTCTCTTTTTATTTCCTTTATGAATCTTACCATACTCTAAAATCATACTGTATATTTATTTGCTCTCTTATTTACTGTCTTTCTCCCTCAATTAGATATAAGTTCCACAAGAGACAGATTCTTGTCTGTCTTGTTTGCTAATGTATTTTTAGCTCCTAGGATGGTACCCAGCAAATATAAATATCTACAGAATGAACCTGTGAATAGGTGACTAAGTGAATAAAACAAGTTAGTTGAGAAAACTGAGAACATATCATCATAGAACAGGAAGAAAAATATATCATCTGAGACAGAAGAAACAGAAGTTAGTATGGGTACAGGGAGGTTTGGAGATAGGAGGCTGATTCATTTATTATTTGAAGATTAGCCAAGGTCATCTTCCAAGGACAAGTAGGACACCTTATCAATTGCTTTCTGTAACAGCAACATATAGTCTGTTTACATTTGCCTAATGTATATTTCCTGGCACAGCTAATGTTGCCATGAATTTTAGCTCTAAATTCTCTTATATCCGTTTCCCCCATTTATTATCACTCCTTTTCTCTGATGTCTCTCATACATTTTACAGTTGGAAGAATATCTTACTTAATGAAGAAGATGAGAACCAGAGACCTGACTATAAGAGACTCTTTCTGTGTTATCTGCTAAAGTCATACCATCTGCCCTAAGCAGAAGACCTAGCCCTTTCCATCTTACATCTGTAAGCATAGGTGAAGTCGTGGTTTTTTACTTTGTCTTTGGCAATTTATATAATCTTGAGTCTGGACTTTAACTCCCATGAAAAATCCACACACTCATTGAACACATCCTTAATTATGTGTTACTACCATCAACTTCACCCTATCTGTTGCTTTCATACTTTTTTAACCTGAGCTAACAATTCTGATTCCCTCTTCTCTCTCTTTCCTTTACAAAATTTATAATTTTGAGAATATAATATCCCATTTGAACCATCTTTTGTTTTCAGTTTCTGGCCATGAGATCATACTTACAATTTTTTGAAACTTGCTGAATATTGCTTTGATAGGCAATAGCTGAACATGACCTACATCGCTTTTGCTTTGTATTTTGGTCTCTGTCCCCAATTTCTATCACTTACACAGTACTAGAATCTAGATTTCCAAACTCCAGTTCATTACTATTATCATTATAATGCACTTGGCAAAGCAGACTTATACTTATTTAAGCCCTTTCCCCTGAATTTTCAATCTACTGATGTTCTGTAAACAAAATGGTTACCAAATCATCACATTCTAGGTTTTCAGTGCATAAAAGAGAAAAGTACATGTGTATGTGTAGGTAGATAGGTAGGTAGATAGATAATATTCCATCAGACCTCACATCTCAGGGGTTCCACAATCACCCACTTAGACCCACATGACTCAAACAAATTTATATTCATGGCTAAGATTTATTAACANAAAGGGTGGGGTGGGGTGGGGTGGTCAAAACCAAGCTTCTTGTTCTCCCCTTATGGGGATTACACAGATGCTCTTTTCCCTCCTCTCCAACTGTAAAGTTCAGGGACATGTGGGAATTGTCATTACGCAGGGAAGTCCACTTGAGTCTTAGAATTCAAAGTTCTTAAAGACAGCTGTGCATGTGGCCAGCCATGATGTGAACCCCACCAGGTGCCCATCTTGAACATCCATGTTTAATTTAAAAATGCTGACAACTGGTTCATCTTGACCCACTGCTTCATGAGTATAGATAATATTACATAGTAACTTTGTAAATATTCCAGTAGTTTATTTCTCAGAGTTGTTGCCATAGTGACAGAGATAAGCAAGAACTGAATGAAGCAGGCCTCTGATTTAATATTTTATACACATGCACGCACACTGGAATCCTTGTGTTTCACTTATTTCATATTATTTAATCTTCATAGTAATCCTATGAAACGGTCATGGCCATTTCCCCCTTTCCACAGATGAGGAAACTGGGATATAGACAGATCAAATTCTAAGTAACCAAGTCGCACAGCTACTCTGCTTTAAAGCTAAGATCTGAGCTCATGCTCCACTCACTGCATTACAATTCAAGGTCAGCTGGGCCTAAACCAAGTAAATGAGGATAGGTCAATGGCCTTTCAGAAGTCTCTCTGAATCCAAAGTTTTTTGGAGAGCCTCATGATAACCTCTGAAGTTCAATTGCTGTTGAGTGGACTGCTACTCTGAGTCACTTATAAGGGAATGAGGTGTTTTTTTTTTTCCATGAAGACAACTAGCATGTCCTTTTTCATTCATGTAATTTGGCACACCCAGGGAAAACTAAAAAATGGCTCCTTCTTTTTTAAGAGCTGCAGAGTTCTGATTACAATTCAGCACTGCACTCACAGATTTCTAAAATTGCCTTTAGGCTATGAATCAAGTAAGGGGCTATAGAGGAAGAGAGAGCTAAGGAAAGTCTTATTTGCTCATGTAGGAAGGTATAATTGGGTGGCTCAGTTGGTTAAGCTTCTGACTTTGGCTCAGGTCATGATCTCACTGCTTGTGAGTTTGAGCCCCGCGTCAGGTTCTGTGCTGACAGCTCAGGGCCTGAAGCCTGCTTCAGATTCTGTGTCTCCCTCCTCTCTGCCCCTTCCTCACTCATGCTCTGTCTCTCTCTGTCTCAAAAATAAGTAAACATCAAAAAACACGTTATAAAAGAAAAGAAGATATAACTGGGTTATATGCTGAATATATCCTTGCCTGTTTACAGCAAATTACCCCCAGGTCTTTGATTTAAGACAGAAGTTACTTAAGCTACAGCCAGGGCCAAACCTCACTGCAGCCTGTTTTTGTTAAGAAAGTTTTATTGGAACATAGCTGCACTAATTTGTTTATGTATGGCCTATGGCTGCTTTCCTGCTACAGTGGGAGGGTTAAGTAGTTGGGATAAAGACTGTATGTCCTACAAAGACTAAAATATTTACTCTCTGGTCTTTCACAGATAAAAGTTGTCAATCCCTGGTTTAAGAAACAAAATCTCTCTGCCTATGGATCTCTGTGGGACTGCCTCAGCCCATAAAACCAGACCTTCGAGAGGTTTCTTCTTGACTACAGAATAAGACATGTGCTTTACATTTGGTGAGCAAGCTCCCTTAATTGTTTTAATTTGCCTAGTGAGCCTTTGCTAGAGGGTCTTTAGGGATATTTTTAAGCTGTTGGGGGGAAAAAAGTATTCTTGTATTTATTTTGCCTCTTATAAACACCATTCGAACCTTTAGAATAAAACTTTGCCCTTATCTTATTTTTATTGTTTTAAATAAGACATGAAAATAGTTGGCCTCCTTCTCCACCAAAAGAAAAGTGAAACAATGCTGTCAGTACATTCTGGGCTACATGTGAGAATTTCCCAAGATTCATAAAATAAAAAAGTTGCTCTAACAAATAACTTTTCATACTTGTTTAAACTATGCACGCCCTCAAGACGTGTAGCACACTCACTGAGATGCACTGGGCACTTCTTCCTCAGGGAAGTTCCACCCTCCCTGGGCTTTATTTCACTTGGTCTTATTTTATTATGGTGCCAAAGCAGCACTGTTTTCACAGAATTGGTTCAGGCTTGTCAGGTCCAAAGCCAAGCAACTCAGGTGCAAGAATTAAGAAGTGGCCTATGTCTTCTTAATTCTGTGAGAGCTCACACCACTATTATTTTTATAATACAAACTATTTCTCTTCATTCCTATGGTAAACATCTTTTACACAGATGCTCCACAGGCAATTGCTAATGTTCTGCAGACCTCTTTACAATCATTTCAGATGGTTCTCTTTCCTTAGGTAGCCATTTTAGGAAGGCTGGAGACTCCGCACCTAAAATCACTGCTTCTGGCCACTTCAAGAATATACAAGCTTTAGCTCCCGAAATCAATAAACTCTGCAGAATCACTTAATTCTAGGGTCCTGTAGGAGACAATATGTATGCTCAGAGCCACAGTCTCAAATATTGGTAACTTAAAATTCACCTTAAGTTAAATTGGTAACTTAAAAAGTTACCACTCATCTGATTCTAAACTGAAAAATCAAAATAGAGTAGAAGTCAAAACTCGGAATTGCCCCATAAAGTAATCTCTCTGTGTTAATTCTAGAAAATCAGATTGTTCTATACTTTTTATAAGCCCATATGAAAGGAGCCCAATGGGGTACCAAAATAAAGAATCTTAAACAAAGCTAATTTAATTGATCTACTTTACATCAAGAGAAGGTTTCAAAAGGCTTCTCTCACTATTCTATTAGTCCTAAATTGGTTTTCTTATCATAAAAACATCAAGGAGAAGTTAGAATAGATTGGTGCCTTTTCTAATTACTTCTAACAATCTTTGTGATAGAAATCGTCAGCCTTGTCGAATTACCTCTCTTTACAGAACATCAAGCTACTTCTCACCATAACCCCTAACTTAACAGAAAACACAGAGGCCCTCAAGAAATTGTGAATACAATCTGACTGTATTGACCTAAAGTATCCCTGGAGAAGCACACTGGTTATCAGGAGCCAAATGAATCTTGAGACTGGGCTCATTTACAACTTGATAAATTCTGTCCAACAACTGGCTATTTTGAAAACAACCCACTACTAACTGACTACCAGAATCAATTCAAATACCTACTACCAAATTGGCCAGTTTGATACAATTCTCCTTTCCTTTACCCTCCAAACCAGTTTCTGCAAATTAGTTATCACTCTTTGGGGAAAAGAAAGGTCTCTTGGTATTCAGTCTGAGTTGCATTATTAGTAGCCACCACCATGAACACTTTCTCATTTATAGAGGCACAACCAATGTATGGGGGTGAGCATGTTAAAGTGATGAACAAACCTAACATCTTGTCCTAACACATCCAGAGAGACCTGCTTTCTGCCCTTTCCAATCAAACCAAATGCAAAAATAAACACAAGATTTTGCATACACTCTATTTCTATAGCAACCAAGCAAAACACAAGCCACACAAGATCATAATGTCAAGATAAGAAGTAAAGATGTATAAAGGACTTGAGAAAGCAAATATGAATTCTGAAAATGATTAAAAGAAAACTATAACCATGATGAAATTCATTTTATTTGTTTATATATTTGTTTAAAATCTAAAATATGCAAACCAGAAACCTATTTCAGTGCTCAAGTTAATAAAAGACGAACAAATTTTAAATATATATGCTGAGAAGCTATCCGATGATATTTAACTATAACAGTTGTAATTTAGAGGAATTTGTAAGGAAAACAGATGAAATTTCTAACATAAGCTTGATTTTTCACTATAATGGATGTGTCTAGATAATGTGAATGATAGATTTTTTAAATTTCATATTATAAAAAATTCATATTATTATAACTGTACTGAATGCATTAGATGTCCACGGACTCCCATAAATTCTTATACCCTAAATGTTCGACTCTGGCATGTAAAATAAGTAAGCACTTGAGTCGGATGTGTGTGTGTAAATGTGTACAAAGAGGGGTAGTTGACCCAGACCAAAAAAAATCATAAGGTCTGCACTTTCTACAAAGAAAGGTTTTTGAGAATATGAAAATATGCCCATATAAAAGAGTGATACTTGTTTAACTGAGCACTACACTAGTAATAAAGAAATTCATACGAGTAAGGGTCAACTGATATTGAGGGAAAGGTAAGATCTGGATAAGCAGAGAGGCAGAAATGAGTATTTTCAATGGACATTACCATCTCTGAGTTACTGATTTCTTAAATTGTGCAAACAATCAAATGGAACATAAATGAAAGTGAGCTATGTACTCATTTATGAATGTTAAATTCAAAAGAAAAAGATAGCAGATTTGTTTCAGAGACACACTTCTAATAGCTATAAGGAGCCTTGGAGGCAAAAGGAAAGTATAATTTCCTTTATTGTTTTCCTCTTTTAAAGGATGTCTCATAGCCCTGACAGCATTCACACTCTCATTTGTGACTTAATTCTTGAGAGTATTTATGAGCAGGATCTCATTAAAAATTCATTGTAATGGCAAAGCTCTGACATCAACTCAGAGAGTTAGAAATTACCACAAACTTTTCATTGCATTTAATCATAATTTTGGAGCTATGCAAACATTATGAATAATTCACTTAGCACACTGCTCTTTATTCACAATCTAGGGCACAAATTATAATATACAGGGTTGAGCTGAAGAGTAGGTCTGCCTAGTATGATCCTTGGGTTTATATCATTTATTGATGCCACATATTTCACAAGTTACAGAAGCAATAATGATATTTAGTATATTTGTAAAATGAAGTAAATTTAAGTCTGATAAACTTTTATTAAAATAGAATGGATTTATGCATACCATACAGAAAATTGCAAAAAGCCATCATTCCTACCCTAATGATGTAAAGGATCCAAGTAAGCCGTGAAATAATCACATTCAAAATTCACTGAAAATCTGAGAACAAAAGTAAAACTAAATTAAATAATCTCCAGAAGGTGCAAGTACTCACAAGTAGGGAAGAAACCTATAGCTACATTTATCCTTTAGTAGACCAGAGGAAGCAGACACAATCAGAGACTGGTAAAGAGAAGCCAGCCAGACTTAATAAAAACCATGATGACAAAGTATAGGCACACATGATAGATCAGCATGCCTTGCAAAAATAACAAAACTAAGTAAACTTGTAATCATGGCCTACGCACCCACCAACTCTTTGCCATGGACCTTCACTGATAACACAAAGGAAATATGTTAAAAGCAGGGGCCGGGGGGCATCTGGGTGGCTAGGTCAGTTAAGTGTTCCACTTCAGCTTAGGTCATGACCTTGCGGTCCATGAATTCGAGACCCCCGTCAGACTCTGTGCTGACAGCTCGGAGCCTGGAGCCTGCTTCAGATTCTGTGTCTCCCTCTCTCTCTGCTCTCCCCACACTCACTCTGTCTGTCTCTGAAATAAATAAACATTAAAAAATATTAAAAAGCAGAGGCAAGGCCAGAGAGCTTAGATCAACATTTCTGATGTACTCTGGTTTCACTGAGTGTGCTGCAGTGGCTCTTTGAAGGCCAGCAACAAATCAGCCAGATTGAGACTCCCTATAGTGATGAATTCAAGGTTGGGAGAG
Source organism: Crocuta crocuta (assembly GCF_008692635.1). Classification (NCBI taxonomy): domain Eukaryota; kingdom Metazoa; phylum Chordata; class Mammalia; order Carnivora; family Hyaenidae; genus Crocuta; species Crocuta crocuta. The sequence goes on along the minus strand of NW_027528861.1, from coordinate 102,410 downwards.
GAGGGTAAGAGTGGGATGCAAAACAAAGAGAACTTTGCACAGACCCAAAAACTGTCAGCAAAGCTGTAAAGCATTAAGAGCCCCAGAATAACACAACTGCTTATATTTCCAGCAATTCTGAGGAGGGAAATGGAACCCCATCCTGAAAACCAATTAAATCCAGTGGTAAACTGAATCTACATGAAACTGAACCAATGCCAAAATAGTTAAGAGAAACAGATAAAAAGATGGCCAAAGTGTTCAGATGAACAGAAAGTGCCTCTAAAATAAACATTATAGGAAAGTATCTAGTGGAATAGGTAGACAACAGAGAGGCAATTTAACTGAGTAAATGGAAACTATAAAATAAAACAAGATAATAATAATAATAAATGGAAACACTAACAGTAAAAGCTATGATATCAGAGAGAAAGAGTAAGTTTGATGGGCCTAAAAGCAGGCCAGCTATAGCAGAAGAAAATGTCATTGAATTTGGACAGCAGTGAAACAAAAGCAAACCAAGCAAATGAAATATGTAGGATAATATTATATGACAATAACATATGTGTAGTTAGAGTGCCAGAGGGGAGTAGCCAGAGAATGAGGCAGAAGAAATATATGAAGAGAAAGCAGCTAAAATGTTTTCTAAAAATGATAATTGATATCAAACCACAGAATTGAGCTAAGCCCATGAAGAATAAATACAAAGAATCTCACGTGTAAGCTCTTCTTAGAGAACTGCTTAAAACCAAAATTGAAAAGAAGTTCTTACCCATGGAATAGAAAAAAGACACATTNACAATATCAAATGTTGGCCAACTTCTTGATACAAATGACCAAACACAGAACAAAATGGAGCAATGTATTTGTAAAGTCCTGAGGGGAGAAAGCTCTCAACCATGAATTCTATATTCAGCAAAAATGTCCTTCACATATGACAGCGAAGTAAATACACTTTTAGATAGACAAAAGCTAAAATAATTAATCTTTACCAGACATACAAGTCATGCTCAAAGAAGCTTTTTAGGCAGAAAGGAATGAAAAATCCCAGAAAGGGTAAATGTGGATAACTACAAAAATCTTTTTTATTGTTTATTATTTTATGCTTTATATGTGTGTTTATTACATTTCTTTAAAACATGATTAACTCATGAAAATGAAAAATGTTACTATGAATTGAGGGTTTATAAAATAACATAAATATACAAAATAAAACTAGTAAAACTTTGAGGACACAAAGGAAGGAAAGTCCTATTGGAATGTACTTTGATTTTTCATGAAATGGTATGAAGTTATTTGAAGGAATCTTGTAATAAGTTGAAGATAGATACTGTAACCTCCCTCGAAGCCACTAAAATAATACAAAATAAAATTAAGTAAATAGAGGAGATACAATAAAATATTTTTAAATGGTTGAGATACGCCAAAGAAGGAAGGCAAGGAAGGACAGAGAAACAAAGGGCAAATGGTTTAAATAAAAAATAACAATCAAGGAAGTAGCTTGAAACACAAGCACATGATTGCATTATGTGTGAATGAATTAAACCCTGTAATTAAAAAGAGATTGTAAGATTCACTAAAAGAGTATAAACACTAACTATATGGGGTTTACAGACACCCTTGAAATGTAAAGACACACACAGGATGAAAGTAAAAGGGTAGAAAACTTTACAGTACACGCAAAAGAAAACTAATGTTCTATGCGCATATCAGACAAAATACCCTTCAAGAGAAATAGCATTACTAGAGATAAAAAGGAATTTAATAATGAAAAAAGAGTCAAATGATCAAGAATACATGAAAATGTATACAGCTAACACCAAATAGTGCTTTAAAATATGTGAGGCAAAAAATATAAGAAACTAAAGGGAAAATTAGATGAATTCAAAATTATAAGTATTTTCACATTCCTTTTACATAAATTGATATGATAATTAGATAAAATTAATAGTGACATAGAATATTTTAGTAGCAATATTAACAATTTGTCATAAAAGAGTATTTTATACTATCCATAGTGTGTATAACAATATAGATCATATGAGAAGCCATAAACTAATTCTCTATGACTTTAGAATGATTGAAATAAAAAGAATAATTCGGTGACCACAAACATATTAAATAAGAAATTAATAGGAGTAGATAACGGGAATGGCAAAGTAAGAACTCCTAAAAACAATATTCTTATGAAAACAACAGGAACATTGGCAAAAAAGCCTCTTCAAATCAATATTTTTAAAAGTTTGGGAAATTAACAAAAGGCTTGCAGAAATCCAGGGAGTGTTTATTCAAGAGAAGCACTGAATCTCAGTAAGAACAGCAAGCTTTGTGGTGTTTTATTCTGCACAAGACCTATTTCCCTCCTCTCAACCCTGAAGTAGCCTTAAAAACCAATACTCCACAGTCATGGTGAAAGTCAGCAGTCTAGCAGCCACAGAAGAGGGTAAGACCTCCTCCAAAAGCCAATTTCCAGTTTTTTGGGGTTTTTTACATGATTGGACCTGTCTGGCAGTTCCCTGAAAAATCTCACTCACAAGATTTCTTTATTTGACCTGACCCAGAGGTCACCTAGTGGAAACAGCCTTTTTCCTGAGAGTGTCTATCAAGGAAAGGCAAGCAGTGATGATTGTTTAACTACAGAACTGCCTGAGGTGGTGATAACAGTTGAAGCAAACAATAAGCTAACCAGAAATCTTAAGAAAAGATAGGGAATGAGATGTTAAAGCATGCTGAAAAAGCTTAAACAAATTCTTGGGAATGAAGTAGGCCACGCACATATATAAGGTGATGTTTATGCTCAGGAAAGACCTGAGAAGGCCCTAAGCGCTCACATTTGGCTGACCCTGAGGTAATGCACAATTAGAAAGTGAAGGACAAAGGTAGTTGTAAACTGCCTGACTTATCATTGAAAGTGTACCCCAATACTCACACAAAGCCTCTTGGCAAAGACTTGAAGAATTATTGATTGCAAAGACTTAAGGAAATATCTTTCCAATCATTGCAGACCATTAAGCTAACCAAGCAGGGTTTTCAGTAGACACACTTGAAAAAAATACAAACTTTATTGAATTAGCTCAGAAAAGTTACTAGACAACAACAGCAATCATAAAGCAATAACAATAAGAACCACAATCAGCAATGACAACAGAGAAGTTTTATATCCAGAGTAGCCATATTATTTAAAATGTAGAGTTTTCAACAACAAAAATTGATTCTGTGATATGCAAAGAAACAAGTAAGTATGCCTATACATAGGTGGGGAAGCAGCCAACAGAAACTATTCCTGAGGCAACTCAAAAGTTGGACTTACTAGACAAAGATTTTAAATGGCATAGATAGATGATAGATAGATAGATAAATTTTAAATGGCATATGTATTGATAACTGAACAGACCTATAACAAGTAAAGCGATTCAGTCAGTAATTAAAATTTTCCAACAAAGAAAAGCACAGGAGCAGACGGCTTCATTGATGAATTCTACCAAGCATTTAGAGAAAACTAATGCTAATACTTCCAAAACCCTTCCAACAAAATGGAAATGGAACACTTCCTAACTTATAAGACCAGTATTACCCTGATAACCAAACAAGAGGAAGATATCATTTAAAAAGGAAACTATAGATGAAAGTTCTTTATAAACATACATTCAAAAATCGTTAACAAAGTACTAATCCACTGAATCTAGCAGCATATTAAAAGGATAATATACCATAACTAATTGGAATTTGTCCCCTAAATGCAATAACAGATCAACATATGAAACACAATAAATATAATACACTATATTAATAAAATAATTAAAAATACATTACTTTCTGAATACATGCAGAAAAAACATATCACAAACAATTCAACACCCTTTCATGATAAAAACACTCAACAAAACTGAAATAGATGGGAACTTCATCTTAATAAAGGCTGTCTACCAAAAACTAATTTAATTGTTAAAAAGACTGAAAGCATTCCCCATGAGACCAGGGACAATATAAGATGTCTTCTTTCACCACCTTTATTCAAAATTGTATTGGAAGTACTTGCCAGGGCAATTAAATAAGAAAAAGAAATAAAAGATAGCCAGATTAGAAAGGATGAAGTAAAACTACTTCCATTTGCCAATTATGTTATCTGGGAGCATCTGAGTGGTTCAGTCTGTCGGGCATATGACCCTTGATTTTGAGTCATGTCAGAATCTCATGGGTTTTTGAATTCGAGCCCCACATGGGGCTCTGTGATAACAGCTCAGAGTCTGGAGCCTGCTTGGGACTCTCTGTCTCCCTCTTTCCCTGCCCCTCCCTTACTCGTGTGTGCACTCTCTTTCAAAAACTAACATTTTTTTTAAAAGAAAATAATTATGTATATGTATAAAAAGCTCTAAATATTCAACAAATACAAGAAATAATAAACAAGTTCACCATAGTTGTAGGATATAAGATCATACAAAACTCAGTTTTATTTCTATATACTTAGAAATGAACAATCTAAAAATGAATTAAGAAAACAATTCNGGTTAATATTGTTAAGATACCAATTCTCCCAAATTTATCTACACATTCGATACAATTTCTATAAAAATCCAGCTACTATTTTTGCAGAAATGGAAAAGCTGGTAATAAAATTCACACGGAATTGTGAGGAACCACAAATAGCCAAAACAATCATGAAAAAGAAAGTTGGAAGACATACTTCCCAATTTCAAAACTTATTATAAAGGCAAAATGATCAAATAAATATGGAACTGGTAAAGGACACATAAATACACATCTAGATCTAGATCTAGATAATATATATAACATATCTAGATCTAGATGT
>NW_027528861.1:88139-97604 GCF_008692635.1 Crocuta crocuta | reverse complement strand
CAAAGACTTAATGTGAGAAATAAATCCACAAAATTGTTAACAGTAAACATAGGTATAAATATCCATGACCTTGGACAGCCAATGATTTCTTAAATATAATACCAAAAGCCAAGCAACAAAAAAATACAGGTAAGTTAATTTAATCAAAATTGGTTTTTTGCATGGTAAAGGACAGTGTCAGGAAACTAAATAACCATAACCCACAGCGTTGAGAAAATATTGCCAAATCATATATGCAATAAGGATTTAGTAAGAATTCTTACAATCCAACAGTCAAATATAAATAACTTGATTTTTAAAAATTTTTTTTACATTTATTTATTTTTGAGAGATAGAGTGAGACAGAGCATGAGCAGGGAAGGGCAGGAGAGGAGACACAGAATCTGAAGCAGGCCCCAGGCTCTGAGCAATCGTTCAGTACAGATCCTGACATGGGGCTCAAACCCATGAACCGTGAGATCTTGACCTGAGCTGAAGTCGGACACTTAACTGACTTAGCCACCCAGGTGCCCCAATAACTCGATTTTTTAAATGAGCAAAGAAGTGTTCAAATAGATAATTCTCCAAAGAATATACAAATGTCCCATTGCACATGAAGAGATGCTCATCATTAGTCATTACAGAAATATAATTTAAAGTTACATGAGACTTCACACCCCCTAGAATGGCTATATCTTTTTTAAAATAGAAAATAATCAAATGTTGGCAAAGAGGTATGAAATTGGTACCCTCATAAATTGCTGTGGGAATGCAAAAAGGTGTAGCAACTGTGGAAAACAGTTTGTCAGTTTCTCAAAATTGAGAGTAGGTTTACCATATAACATGGCAATTTTACTCCTATGTGTACACCCAACAGAACTGGAAACAGGTTCACACAAAACTATGCATATAAATGTTTCTAGAAACATTATTCATAACAATGTGGAAATGACCCAATTTTCATCAACAGATGAAATGAAAAACAAAATAGTATATCTATACTAATGAATATTATTCAGCCACAAGAAGAATTAAGTACTGATGCATGCTAAGACGTAGATGAATCTTGAAAATATACCAAGTGAAAAGAGCCAGACACAAAATACATTGTGTGATTCCATTTATATGAAATGTCCACATTAGATAAATCCATTAGAGGGAGAATGTAGGTTATTGGTTTTCAAGGATTGAGGAAAAGAGGTAGCTGGCAAGTACAAAATTTCTTTTTGAGGTGTTGGAAATGTTCTGGAATTAGATCGTGGTGATGATTGCACAATACTGTGAATATACTAAAAGCCAATATACTATACACTTTAAATTGGTTAAAATGGTGACTTTTACTTATGTGAAGTCTAGCTCATTAAAAAACACAAGACCATCTCAATAGATACAGAAATAGCATTCGACAAATTTTGACACCTTTCNTGAAAAAGGACATTGATGAAAAAAATACTGGTAACATCATACTTAATAGTGAAAGACTGTAAGTTTTATACCTACGATCAGGAACAAGACAAGGATGTCTGCTCTCATCACTTCTACTCAGTATTGCAGGTTCTTCTCAGGGCAATTAGACAAGAAAAAAAATAAAAGGCACCCAGATTTTAAAGGAAGAAATAGTACTATATTTGCAGATGACATGATCTTGTACACTGAAAATCTTATGGAATTACACACACACACACACACACACACACACACTCACACACACACACACACTACTTTGAGCTAATAAATAAGTCCAGCAAGACTGCAAAATATAGTAACAATATTTTATTTTTTTTATAGTAACAATATTTTTAAAATCTATCGCATTTTTACAAACTAGAAACACACAGCCTGAAAAGGAAATTAAGAAAGCAACTTTATTTACAACAGTATCAAAAAGAATGAAGTACATAAAGCAAATTCACCAAAAGTTAAAAAGTGTTATACTTGTACACTAAAAACTACAAAACACCACTGACAGAAATTGAAGAACTAAATAACTGGAAATGCAGTCTGTATTCATGAATTGGAAAACTTATAGTTAAGGTCTCAATATACCTCAATTTGATGAACATATTCAACACAATTCCTATCAAATGAGCTGGTTGTTTTTTTTGCAGCAATTAACCGGTTGGCTTGATATTCTAGGGACCCTAAACAGTCAAAACAATCACAAAAAGAAGAATTATGTTGGCGGTCTCACACATCCTGGCTGTTATGTTACTTTGTCCTAACATCTCTTTGAAACAGTGGAAGAGGGGAACATAATGAGAAACTTGGAGTTATCAGATTTGGAGGTACTTAAATGAGCTACCCATTTCAAGAAGAGTTGTGATAGGCTGTATGGGACTGCGGAAAAGGAAAACCTAGACTCCCCTCAAATGTCTGTGAAAGGCTCTCCTGGCTAAATTTGAACAGAATCATAAATTGGGATGCGATAATTTTCTATTTTAATTTCATTGGCATATTAATTTGTCTCTGGGGAGAAGAAATTTTATTTTTCACCATAATCTCTGTAGCATTTTAATAATTCAAGGTGGTTCATATTCAAAATGTTCATATTCAAACTGTGAGCCTTTCCACAGTGCTGTCAGTGTGTGATGTGGTCCTCGTTGTAAAACTTATGGCAAAATAAATTGGACAATATAGTTTGGCAAAATTGAAGTTGGGAAATAGAATCAGTGATAGGTTTTGGCATTTAAGGCATGGACTTAAACTTAACTCCTGTTTTGTTCTTTTTGAGAGTCCTCTGGGGTCCAGTTTCAGTAGGAGTGAGGAAGTTATCTGCTGGCTTCATTATGTGAGGGAGAGTCAAATCTTTGTTTACTCATAGGATTGACTATTAATCCCAACATATTAAGAGAAAAAATATTAATAGAATATAGAAAATATAGGAGCGCCTGAGTGGCTCAGTCAGTTGAGTGCTGGACTCTTGATTTCGGCCCAGGTCATAATCTCATGGCTTGTGAGTTCAAGCCCCGCATGGGGCTCTGTGCTGGTAGCATGGAGCCTGCTTGGGATTCTCTGTCTCCCTCTCTCTCTGCCCCTCCGCCATTCTCACTGTCTTTGTCTATCTCAAAATCAATGAATCAATCAATAAGCTAATAAACAAAGAATACAGAAAAAAAGGAACACTCAGTAACACCCCTTTGTCCATACCAGGTGTTTCTCCACATCTCCCTGTTTCAGCTTTCTCTGCTCCTAGGGCTGAGGGTATTGCTGAGACTTACACTTACTAGCGTGATCATGAAATGTTGAAAGGCAAGAACTCCACTCTTAGCTCACAGTCTTTCATGTCCCATCGTCTTTGGCCCCGACTCCATAAATGGAAATAAAGCCTACCCTTATCAGGTCCTATCAGCAATTTTATCTTCTTTATCCATGCAGCTGGCCAAAAGATGGCAAGATGCAACAACATGGATTCCGACTTTAGCAATATGTGAGAATTCTGTTTAACCTTTTTCTGAATTAAACACTTCAGCTCATCTTTGGCAGAAATCTCAAAATTGGGGTAACTGGCCCTAGTATACCTTTAATCTTAAAGTAGCACTACTGATTTTACATAGCTGTTCTTCAGGAACCTTATAGAGATGAGGGTTGGAAAAGAAGCAGTTGGCCGGGTATATGACAATGTACCACAACCTGGTAGCCTAAAAATCAAATTTATTGTCTCCCAGTTCTAGAGACTAGAAGTCCAAAATCAACGTGTTGGCAAGGTTGGTTCCTTTTCAGGGCTATGAGGGAGAATCTGTTCCATGCCTCTCTCTCTCCATTTGGTAGCCTCAGGCACCTAGTTTTGCACTCTGTATGTTTTCATATCATCTATCTCTTCATCTGGCATTACTTTTTTATAAGGATACCTTAGATTAGATTAGGGGCCCACCGTACTCCCCTATGACCTAATCTTAATTAATTATGTCGACAATGACCCTATTTCATAAGTAAAACCACAGTCTTTAGGTATGGGTGTTAGGACTTCAACATGCAAATTTGGGGGAACATAATTCAACCCATAACAGTCTGCCTCTGGCTCCCCAAATTCATGTCCTTCTCACATTCAAAATATATTTATCTAATCACATCTCTCAAAGACATAACTTATCCCAGCATGAACTATAAGTCCAAATTTACTATTATCTAAGTAACATATGGGTGATACTTGGAGTAAGATCTTCCTGGGGCAAAATACCTCTCCATCTGTGAACCTGTGAAGGCAGACAAGTTATCTGCTTCCAAAATACAGCAGTGGGACAGACATAGGATAGACAGTCCCAGTCCAAAATAGACAAATAAGAAAGAAGAAAGGGGTAATGGGTCTCAAGCAAGTCTGAAAATTAGACGGGTAAATTCTATTAGATTTTAAGGACCAAGAATAATCCTCACTGGGATAAGGCTCTCTCATCTGGGCCCACAATACCAATGAAGTGGCCCTGCCATCTACAACTGAAGTGGAGAATGTCCTAGCCTCCAGACATGTGCACCCTGTGCTTTTGGTGGCATGGGCAGCCCCACTGGTCTCTGAACTGGAGTTCTCTGGAAAGCATACTTTGTTTTTTTTGTTTTTTTGTTTTTTTGTGATGTGGCTAAGCTAAGGATTTTCCACCTCCTCAAGTTCTGTTCCCTTTTTGCTTAACAATTCTCTCTTCAATTTACCTATATCTGCTCAAATTTTACTGTAAGTAGCTAGGAGAATCAGCCAGCACCTTTACCACTTAGTTTAAGAAATCTCTTCAGCTAAAATATTCAAGTGTACTGCTCACAAGAGATACTTCCCATCCAACAAGACATAATTCATCCAACAATTCTGTCACTTTATAATAAGGCTTACCTTTCTTCCAGTTTCCAATAATATGTTTCTAATATCCATCTAAGACTCACCAGAAGAACCTCTAACATTTCTATTTTTAGCCACATGCTGTTCAGGATTATGATCATGATAATGATATAGATAGATACAGATCCTTTCAGATGAGAAAAGCTTTCTTGACTGCTCTCCTTTCTTTCTGAACCTTCACAAGACTATTTTAATGTCCATATTTCTACCAACAATCTTTTCAAGGCCATCTAGGCTTTTCCTAATCAATCACTTCAAAACATTTCCAGCCCATAGCTATTACCCAGTTTCCATGCCACGTCTACATGTTCAGGTATCTGTTACAGCAGCTCCCCTCTCCATTTCCCAGTACTAAAATCTGTAGTAGTTTGCTAGGCTACATAGGCTGCAATAATAAAACACGACAACCAAGGTGGCTTAAAAGACAGAAATTTGTTATCTCCTTCTTCTGGAGACTAGAAGGCCAAAGTTGAGGTGTCTGCAGGGTTGGTTGCTTCTGGTGGCTGTGAGGGAGATTCTATCCCAGGCCTCTCTCCTTGCCTTGTAGATGGCTATCTTCTCTCTGTAATTCTTCCTATCATCTTCCTTCTTTATACATAAGGCTCTGTGACTAAATCTCCCCTTAGTATAAGGACTACTCATACATGATTACAGCGCATCCTAGTTATCTGATTTTAATTTTATTACCTCTCTAAAGACCTTGTCTCCAAATAAGGTCGCATTCTGAAGCACTGGGAGTTAGCGCTTCATTATATTTTTGGGAGACACAATTCAACCCATGATAGCTGCTCAACACTTTTAACCCTTCAGTGGGTATCCACTAATATTAGGAAAGAGTGAAATGTCATGTGCTCTATCTGCCCCTCTGGTCTTATCTCTCGCCAGATACTCCAACACATGCACTTCAGCCTTGGACATCATGGACTTGAACCATACTGAAATACTTTCAGGTTTGCAAATAAATCATGCTATTTCTTTCTCTTTGTTTCATTTTCCCTCTGTTCCTTCCTTCTGGAATGCACCCTTCTACACTATTCTTAGAAAAACTTTATACCTCTTCCAAGAATAAATCACAAGGCCTTTGCCTCTCTAAAGCTGTTCCTGAGTTCATCTATATATTTATTCCCTTTCACTCTCATTATACAGGTAAAATTTTATTTATTTTAATCCCATTTTTTCTGCTCTTACATCTACAGTAGAATGTGAAACCCTCTTTTGCACTTATTTATTTATTTATTTATTTATTTTGCCTTTGGATGTTTTCCCCTTCTACAATATAAACACATTGAGGTCAAGGTTTCAGGAGCCTTTTACCTTTGTGTCTCTGATTTCTAGAGCAGCTTCTGACAAATGAAAGGAACTCAATAGATTTTCTAGGGATTAATATATTCTTTACAGGAGACGCAGATATTTAAGACTCATTGAAAAATTTACATTTTAGTGCCAATGAAGGTTTGAGAAGCAGAATCATTTAGGATATGTTAGAAAGAGTATTAGGATTCTTGTAGACTCAGATATGTATACCTCCTTACTACATCCTCTACACAATTTAAGGCTTTGAAGATAGTATTCCTTTTCATCACTTGTCAGAATCAATCTTGGCAATAACCTAGTAGTGAGTATTTTAAGCAACAAAAACAAAGTGGATGCTTAAGATCAAACTAATAATGTGGCCCCTAGAGGTTGAGAGGAAGGGATCATTCAGTTTATGCCACACCTGGCTTCCTTTATACTTTTCAAAATATAACAACTGAGAACAGTCATATTTGTATATCATCCTTGAGTAAGGTGATGCCAATCTTCTCTGTATTGTTCCAATTTTAGTGTATGTGCTGCCAAAGTGACCATGAGAACAGTCATGTTAGTACAAAGCACTCCTGATCCTAATGAGGTTTAATGATTTATTGTAAATTAAATAGCATTGCATGAAAATTCTGGAAAGTATAAAGGACAACTCTTAATCAACATACCAATAATATAGACTTTGCATGTGAGAGGAGGAGGAATTAATTCAGATTTCTCATACTGTTATAGTCCAAAGTGAACAAGTTTCCATCAGACCTACACTTTATTGAGATGAAATCTATATAACAAAAACTTGCCATTTTAAAGAGCAAAATTTAATGGCTTTAGTACATTCTTAATGTTGATAAACTATCACCTCAATCTAGTTCCAGAAATCTTTTATGGTCCAGAAGAGACCTCATGTCCATTAAGCGGTCACTCACCATTCCATTCTTCCTGTCTCCCAGTTTCTATGAACCACTAATCTACTTTCTGTCACAACAGATTCACCTATTCTGGACATTTAGTATAAAGGGAGTTAACCAATACGTGAACTTTTGTTTCTACTTCTTTCATTTACCATAATGTTTTTGAGGTTTATCAACATTGTAGCATGTATCACTACTTTATTCCTTTTCATCAATGAATAATATTCAATTATATGGATATACCACTTTCTGTTTATCCATTTGACAGTTGACAGCCATTTGAGTTGTTTACTCATTTTGGCTATCGTGAAAATTCACTAGGAGCATTCATGTATGAATATCTATTTGAACATATGTTTTCAAATATCTGTGACATAGAACTAAAAGTGGAACTGCTGAGTCTACATGTAACTTTGGGAGGAACTGCCAAACTAGTTTACCACAGTGGTTTCACCATTTTACATTCCCACAAGCATGTATGAAGGTTCTATTTTCTCCACATCCTAGGTAACAACACTTGTTACTTTCTACTGTTGTTATTATTATTGTCATTGTCATCATAGTGGATATGAATTAATGTGTCGATATGGTATTGATTTACATTTCCTTAATGACTAATATGCTTTCCATGTGTTTATTGCCCACTTGTATATTTTTAGGCAAATATCTACTCAAGTTGTTTGTCCACCTTTAGTTGTGTTGTCTTTTTGTTGTTGAGTTTTAAGAGTTCTTTATATATTATAGATGCTAGACTCATCAGCTATATGATTTGTACATATTTTCTCCTATCCCATAGGTTGTCTTTTCACTTTTTTTAAACCAAGTGAAGTGTGATTTTTATTTTTTAAACAGTGATCAGTTGGTATATTGATGTATGCATGCAGGGCATCACATATTCAGTTATTTGTGTATTTGTTCATTCAGTCAACATTTATTTAGCATCAACTATATGTGTTTATATAGTCTATGGAAAATAACCAGCTTTTAAGAACCAAGGGTAAATACAGGACAAAGTTTCATACATTATTTGTCTTTGTTGCATTGGTACAAATAGAATAAGGTAATTGTCATTATTTTTAATTGGCAATATCTTTTCACTTAATACTGTCCTTTGATGCACAAAATTTTATAATTTTAAGGAAATGCAATTTATCTATTTTTTGCTTCTGTTACGTATGCTTTGGGTGTCTTGTCTGGGAATCCAATGCCAAATCCATGGTCATGAAAATATACTTCTATGTTTCATTCTAAGAGTTTTATAGTTTTAGCTCTAACATTTATGTTTTAATCTATTTGAGTTATTTTTTGTATCTGGCATGAGATACAATAAGATTTTATTTTGTAATGTTTATTTATTTTTGACAGAGAGAGACAGAGACAGAGCTTGAACATGGGAAGGGCAGAGACAGGGGAGACACAGAATTGGAAGCAGGTTCCAGGCTCCCAGCTGTCAGCACAGAGCCCAACACGGGGCTCAAACTCACAAACCATGAGATCATAACCTGAGCCGAAGTGGGACGCTCAACTGACTGAGCCACCCAGGCATCCAATAAAACTTTATTATTGTGCATAGGCATATCCATTAGTTAAAGACGGTATTTTTTTCCTACCCTTGTCAAAAACCAAGTGGCCATAAATATGTGGGATTATTGCTGTATTCTCAACTCTCTTCTATTCATCTATATGTCTATTCTTACACCAGTGCCACACTGTTTTGGTTACATTGTAGTAATAATCTTTGTAGTAAGTTTTGAAATCAGGAAGCATGGATTTTCCAACTTTGTTCTTTCTCAGGATTATTTTGAATATTTTGTCTCATTTGCAATTCCATGTGAATTTTTGGATTGGGTTTTCAATTTCTGCAAAACTTCTGGGGTTTTAAGAGGGATTACATTGACTCTGTAGATCCCTTGGATAGTATTGCCATATTAACGATATTATGCCCTTGAAGTCATAAATATAGGGTGTCTTTCCCTTTGTCTTGGTCTTTAAATAATTTCACCAGTTTTTTGTTGTTTTGAGTGTGCATGTCTTACACTTCTTTGGTTAAATTTATTCTTAGGTATTTTGTTTGATTATTTTAATGTTGTTGCAAGTAGAATTTCTCCCCCAATTTCCTGTCAGATGGTTTAGATCTAATATATAGAAATACAACTGATATTTGTGGATCAATTATTCCTTTACTTTTAATTTTTTAATGTTTATTTAGTTTTGTGAGAGGGAGAGAGAGAGACAAAGTGTGAGCAAGGGAGGAATAGAGAGAGAGGGAGACACATATCTGTGGCAGGCACCAGGCTCTGAGCTGTCAGCAGAGAACCCGACTTGGAGCTCAAACCCACGAGCTGTGAGATCATGACCAGAGCTGACATCAGACACTTAACTGACTGAGCCACCCAGGTGCCCCTTATTCCTTTACTTTTAAAACCAGTGCTATATAAGTAACTGGTCTTG
>NW_027528861.1:78621-87933 GCF_008692635.1 Crocuta crocuta | reverse complement strand
TCTTCAGGTCACCAAGAAAATGTTCAGCTAAAAGATAGTAACTGTATTCTCACCTGCCAGTGATTAATCTGCCTCATACAGAATACTTAGGTTTTCATCATGTACACATAATTAAATGGCTAAATTATAGGTAAATGTCAGAACTCAAAGATTTTAAATGTGTGCACATACCATAAGCACTCTTCAAATGTATGGTAATACAAATAATGAATATTCATCTTAAGATTAGAAGACAGATAAATTTTACTGAAGATCTCTAAAGTTTAGAATTTGCTTTCCATAAAGCAACTAATAACCAGTTATCAAATCCCCTTTTGAAAAAAAGTTAGCCCTATCATCCTCAACGGGGAAAAACTGAGAGCTTTCCCGCTGAGATCAGGAACACGACAGGGATGTCCACTTTCACCACTGCTGTTTAACATAATGCTAGAAATCCTAGCATCAGCCATCAGACAACAAAAGGAAATCAAAGGNCCCACAAAGCATGCAGTAGTAGGAAAAAGTCAAAACTGCCTGGGTGGCTCAGTAGGTTAAGCACCTGACTTAGGCTCTGGTCATGGTCTTGCGGTTCATGAGTTAGAGCCATGCATAGGGCCCTGTGCTGACAGCTGGGAGCTTGGAGCCTGCTTTGGCTTCTGTGTCTCCCTCTCTCTCTACTCCTCCCCCACTTGCTCTCTGTCTCTGTCTCTCTCTCAGAAATAAATAAACATTAAAACTTCCCCACACGGCTGGCCATTTCCTGCATAATCTAGTCTATAACTACCTTCTTGCCATTTTTTACATCACAATCACTAGAACATGTCATGCTCGTCCTTGCCTAGAGATTTTTACACATATTCGTCTTGCTACCTGCAATATTCTCCCTGACCCTTCTTTATCTAGCTAGCATCTTTTTATCCTTTATCTGTCTGTCTCTTAAACATTCCTTCCTCAAGGCTATATTTATGTACTCTATACTAGGATAAACTCCCCGGCTGCGTGCTCCCATAGCACTGTGTCAATCCCCTAGTATTTCCTTCATCATATGTTATTGTAATCACATATTTATTGCCTGTCTCTGCCAGTAAACTACAAGCTCCATGAGGTCAAACACTAAATATGTCTGGTGCACTGATTTATACCCAATTTCTAGAACACCATGTTGAATAAACAAATAAATGAATGGAAAGGTTATATAAGTTTATTTATATTACTTATTTTTTTTTTATTTACTCAAAAATATATTTTAAAAAATTTAATGTTTTTACTTATTCTTCAGAGAGAGAGAGAGAGGGACGCCTGGGTGGCTAAGTCAGTTGGGCGTCCGACTTCGGCTCAGGTCATGATCTCCCAGTTCATGCGTTCGAGCCTTGTGTCGGGCTCGTGTTGACAGCTCAGAGCCTGGAGCCAGCTTCAGATTCTGTGTCTCCCTCCTTCTCTGCCTCTCCCCTGCTCATGCTCATGCTCTGTCTCTGTCTCATTCTCTCTCTCTCAGAAATAAATAAACATGAAAAAAAATTAAAAAGAGAGAGAGACAGAGTGCAAGTAGGGGAAGGGGCAGATTGAGGGGGAGACACAAAATCTGAAGCAGGTTCCAGGCTCTGAGCTGTCTGCACGTAGCAGGATTCTCACATAGAGAGTCATGACACCTAGGCTTTTCTTTCCAGGAAGAAAGTTTATTCAGGCTGGCACAACTCAGTTGGGTTCGTACCTGAAGACCTGAGCCCCAAACGCCATGTGGTGTAGTTTTGTATATTTTTTCTATTTTTTTGTCTCTCATATATGGTAACACACAAACATGAAGTCTCATCAAGTAGTCTCATGTTACAAGGTCCTGAGGAATAGCCAGTTTGCCTTGAGGGTTTTTTTTTTACCCTTTATATTCCTTAGGGAAGGGACTCTGTCAGAAGCACAGAGCCCCAAGCGGGGTTTGAACTCATGAACCATGAGACCACGATCTGAGCCGAAGTTGGATACTTAACCGACTGAGCTACCCAGGTGCCCCAAAAAGAATTTCTGATGAACAATAACCTTACATGCATAATCACTAGTTGAGAGCTCAGAGACTCAGGTTTATTAAGCACCATTGTTACATATAATTTGGTAGTAGCAGAGGTGTTTGTTTCCCCTAAGCACTTTGTCCAATGACTTGGAACCCAAAAATAAAAGAGCTCAAAAGAAAGGTTCACAAATTGAAAATCAAACCCATTTAAAACCGAAATTTCCACAAGGCACCACACATTGCACACAGAATGAGCATTCCAAATAAACCCTCTACAACTTTGGGAGGTACCTCAAAGGCTAATTTCTGATGAGTCTCTAATGACTCGGAGCCAACCTCAGGTCAGAGGACAAGTTGCCACCTTGATTTCCCCACATGGGAGTAAATACTTTCCCAGAAACATCCATGTTAGAAAAAGACTCAGTATCCCACTTCTTTTCTGATCTAAAACATAGGAATGCTTTTCTCAAGTTTCTTTTTAGATAGGCAAACTCAAGATTTCTAAGTGAGATTTGAGAGGAAAAAAAAGCATTGCTCATTTCCCATTGATATTAGCTCAGTTTCATATGACTTTGACAAAAACCACTGAGAGTTTTCAATTCAAGTTTTAGGAGGTAAGAAGGCCCCCCCCTTTTTTTTTTGTTTTTTTGCTTGGAACTTGAAAAATCATTTTAAGCATTTATAACAATCTCCCTCACTGGGAGACTCTATACAGATACAGATAAAGAATGCATCATAAAGTGCTTTAGGGGAAAATATTTCCTTCATTGCCATTCTTTTCCTGTGTAAAAATAAATTTTTATTACAGCTGCAGTGTTTATCTACTGGCTTCTGGATTTCCATAAATCTAGCTGTAAACATTTTACTGTTGGTGAGCATACCTGGAAAGTTTGCAACCCACTTTATTCCTTTCCTCATAAAAGTATATTTAAGAAGAGCATACATTCTGAGATTATTGTGCAGGCACTAAGAAAATTTTAAAATAATAGCTATATTCTAATAAATGAGATGTGAATAATGTAGCCAAATGTAATATCAAGGAACACTGTTACAGACTTCAGAAAACATAATTTTTACCCTTTTGAAGTGTTTCATCAAGTCAAGGTATTCTCAGGAGATGTAAGGAGAGAATCAAGTCAGTGCTTTAGTGTCTGACTTACATGGTTAGAAGAAAGAGGATATAAGATTTAGTAAAGAGGCAGAGGTAAGGAAGGAACTAATGGATATTTTAGTTGAAAAAGAAAGTTAAAGCTATGTTTGAGCAATCTGATTTTTCTACACTGAATATTAAATTTTATTTCCTTATATCCCAGGACTTTATAGATTAGGCATAAACATGCAGAGGAAATCACAGCAGTGCTTTTTTGAGGTTCTTCAAAAAAATTAAAAACAGAACTACCCTATGACCCAGCAATCATACTACTAGGTATTAATCCAAAGGATACAAAACTGATGATTTGAAAGGTACATGCACCTCAATGTTTATAGCAACATTAACAATAGCCAAATTATGGAGAGAGTCCAGTGTCTATCAATTGATGTATGGATAAGGAAGATGTAGTATCTACCTATCTATGTATCTCTCTCTCTCTCTCAGTCTCTCTCTCTCTATATATATATATGTACATGTATATATGTATATATATATGTACATGTATATATGTATATGTATACACACACACACACACACAATGGAGTATTACTCGGTGGTCAAAAAGAATGAAATCTTGCCATTTGCAACAATGTGGATGGAACTAGAGTGTATTATGCTAAGCGAAATAAGTCAGGCATAGAAAGACAGATATCATATGATTTCACTCATGTGTGGAATTTAAGAAACACAACAGATGAACATATGGGAATGGAAGGAAAAATAAGATTAAAAAAAGAGGAAGACAAACCATAAGAGACTCTTAAATATAGAGAACATACTGAGGGTTGCTGGAGGGGGATGGGGAACTAGATGGGTGATGGGCATTAAGGAGGGCAGTTGGAATGAGCACTGGCTGTCATATGTAAGTGATGAATCACTGTGTTCTACTCCTGAAACCAACACTCCACTGTATGTTAACTAACTTGAATTTGAATAAATAAATTTAAATTTAAAAAAACAATGTTTTTGGGGCGCCTGGGTGACTTAGTCGGTTAAGCGTCCGACTTTCGCTTAGGTCATGATCTCGCGGTTCGTGGGTTCGAGCCCCGCGTCGGGCTCTGTGCTGACTGCCAGCTCAGAGCCTGGAGCCTGTTTCAGTCTGTGACTCCCTCTCTCTCTGACCCTCCCCTGCTCACGCTGTCTCTCTCTCTCGCCTAGAAATAAAAAAAAAAAAAAAAATTAAAAAAAAATGTTTTGACTCCTATGGTTTATTGTGACTATGTTTATTCACCCTTATTTTCATAAGGGTTAAGATAAGTGTCCAAATTATTGGCCAAGTGGATAGCAAGCAGTAGGAAAGAATAAAGTGAGTGGGAACTAAAGAAGGAAAAAGGAAGAAAGGAGAAAAGACTGAGGAGATAAAATCAGGAAAAGAGAAAATAATCAGAAACTATTTTTTTCATAACCTATTCTGAAGTGATAAGTGTTATCATGAACTTCCTACTCTGATACCAGATTGCTGCTTTGGTTATTTGTTTGGCAGTAAAATTTACAAACAAAACAAAACAAAACTTTCCTTTATACTGACTCTGCTAGCCATTGTTAATTCTCTTTCCTCAACTTTTCACACAAGACTATGGGAATCAATCTTATAGCCAACCCTACACCTAATGGGAAATCATACAGTAAATGATTCTAGAGAGATTATTGTTGTTAAAATGTATTATACCGGATTCCCAAAGTTATACTAAGCAATATACTGTGATGTATGATGTCAAATTCTGAACGGATATATATCTGAACCATTTGATCAGTTTCATAATTTGTCTCATGTATACTTAAGAATTTATTCTTCACTTATCTGAATCTGAAATTTTCATTAACTTTCTATAAAATGGAGTTAGAGTGGCTAAAGCCTCCTAACATTATGCCAGAGTCAGAGGTTGTGCTCAGTATTTCCCAGGGTGTGTGAGAAACACATTTTATGTGAAGATGTATCATATTGTCCAGCATAGGAAACAATCAATAAAGTGAAAATGCAACCTATCTATGCTTTGGGAAAAAGGGGTAAATATTCAAAATACATAAGGAACCTCTACTTGATAGCAAAAACAAACGAACACTCAATAAGAGGCAAAGGTCTTGAATAAACTTTTCTCCAAGGATAAAATGCAAATGGCCAATAGGTATATGAAAAGGTGCTCAACACCTTTATCATGAAAATGCAAATCAAAACCACAATGCAATATTACCTCATACTTGTTAAGAGGGTTATCATCAATAAAAACAAGTGTTGGTGCATGCGTAATGGTAACAAGTGTAACAGGGAAACCTTATACACTATTGATGGGAATATAAATTAGTAAAAGCATTATGGGAAATAGTATGGAGGATACTCAAAATATTAAAAATAGAACTACCATATGAACCAGCAATCCTACTTCTAGGTGTATGTCTGAAGAAAGTGAAATAAGGATCTGGAAGAGATATCTGTGCTCCCATGTTCATTGCAACATAATTCACAATAGTCAAGACATGGAAATAACTTAAATATCCATTGACAGATGAATGAATAAAATATGGTCTATACATATAATGGAATATTATACAGCCTTTAAGAAAGAAGGAAATTCTGTCATATGCAACAACACAGATCAACCTGGAGGGCATTGTGCTAACTTAAATAAACCACTCACTGGACAAACACTGTATGATTCCACTTACATGAGGTATCTAAAAACTCAAAGAAGCAGAAAGCAGAACAGTTAGTTGCCTAGGGCATGGGGAAAGGAGTCATTGGAGAATTGTTATTCATTGGGTATAAATGTTCAGTTGCATGGGTGCTTGAGTGGCTCAGTCAGTTAAGCATCTGACTCTTGATTTCTGCTCAAGTCATGATCTCACAGTTCTTGATATTGAGCCCCACATCAGGCTCCGTATAGCATGGAGCCTGCCTGGGATCCTCTCTCTTCCTCTCTCTCCTCTTCTCCCCTTCTATCTCCCAAAATAAATAAACAAGCATTTTTTTTTAAAGTTTCAGTTGCACGAGATGAACAAGTTCTAGAGTTCTTCTGTACAATATAGTCACTAACGTTATGAAGACTGTATTGTACACTTAAAAATGTGTTCAAGAAGATAAGTCTCATGTTAAGTGTTTTTACTATCATAAAGAAAGTAACTCAACTAAATGAACTATAAAGGAAGTGAGAGGCAAAGGGCCATACGATAGATGTTTTCTTTGAGATAAAGAAGGCAGTGCCGTTCTATGAATTCATACTAAAATTTTTAAATTACCTTCTCTGAATGGGCAGTAGGTGTTAGAATATTCTTCCCTTCCCTGTCTTAGGCAACTCACTAGATCCCCAAGATATTAACNCCCTGGTTCCACCTTCTTTCTTCCTTAAGCCACATCCCTCTAATCAAAAAGTCTTATATCTCTCTCCATCCTAACATTTTCCAGCTTCTTCCAACCTCTTCCAAGAAGCCTTTCCCAACTGCATCAGCTCCCTTTGATATGGTCAGCAACTGAATTTTCTAGGTAATATCACATACATATGTCCTTAAGTTGATACATACATGGCATGNCTGCTAAAAATATGTTGAATATATAGAAAGAACTTAGTAATTACCCACTGGGCTGACCCAGTATTCTCCTGCCATCATATAAATTTTCTACAGCAATGCCACTGCCAGTTTTGTCTTTCTGTAATCAGATTGCAGGTGATTATTTTGGCCAAAGTTACGTTTGCAAGGTTTCTTCTATATCAGTTCTGCTGCCAAAGGTATACACCCAGTCACATTTTAATTCACAAATGAAATCTGTTCTCACATATATATTCTCTTGCTCTTCCTCTGAAGAAAATTGAGAAACTTGATTTAACTTCATGGTACAAAAAATAGACCTACTTAAGTGCCAATTTCTTAATTGTTCACCCATATGGAAGTTCAAATTGAATATCATATTTTGATGAAAATAGAGAAAAGCACCTGGAGAGTAATGTATCCTTAGCTGGCATGATGAAAGAGAGATATGTATCATTTAATTTGCTATTAGAGCTCTGGAAAATATAGCCATTTAGAATACCTTTATTGATTTTGTAAATGTGCTAAAGCTTTGATGCAGTACTGAATCAGCAGCCTCCATGCATGAATTTTATTTCCTTATTTTCATTTCAATGAATAATTTCCATTGAGTAGTAACTAATGGAATCATAAAGAGAGGTCATTAGGCATTAGTCCAACAAATGGCATTTGATGTAATAGACTTCTGAACACATTGGCAGGAGAGCTATTGTTTCAAATAAATACTAATATGAGTTTTTCTAGTTATCCAAAATATCCTTGTATATGCATTGAGCATCACAGCTTTAAAGAACAGGCTAGGACATAATAATGACTTCCAAATGGTATGAGAAAGTGCTTCTAAAATCTATCTTCTTTTGTTTATTTTAAACATAGATTTTGTGTTCTTTTTGCTCTCTGGAATAAATGGATATGCTATTTGCCAATAAAGTTTCATAACAAGTTTCAGTTACTCTATGAGGCTGAAATAAATCATTAAGAAGAGATGAAACTATCAATTCTACTTATGACCATGTAACAACATTGTTACATTTAGACGAAAATAGGGAAGAAAAGGAATTCAATCAAGGACTTTATAGCCAAAATAAAATGTATGATTAGTGAAATGACCCAAGTAATAGACAACAAAAGCAAGCCTGCTTTGTTATAAACATTCAGATAATTCAGAAATAGCACTATTTTGCTTTAAATTCCCATAATAAATGATACTTAAATGAACAATAATTGAACATTACTATGCTCCCTGGTACTGTGACAGATGTTAAGAATACAAAAATGCAGGGGCACCTGGGTGGCTCAGTCAGTTGGGCATCCAACCTCAGATCAGGTCATGATCTCACGGTTTGTGGGTTTGAGCCCCACATCGGGCTCTGGGCTGACAGCTCAGAGCCTGAAGCCTGCTTCAGATTCTGTGTTTCCTCTCTCTCTCTCTCTCTCTCTCTGCCCATCCCCTGCTTGTGCTCTATCTTTCACTCTCTCAAAAACAAAAAAACATTTTAAAAAATTTAAACAGAAATCCACAAAGGAAGAGAGTATATTTAGAGAATAGCTATGATGAAGGTCAATCTAAAACATTCAGGGAAGGGTGTGCAGGGAAAAAGTAGTAGTTAAGGTGTCATTCCAAATGAAGATGTAAGGTCAGGGACTAAAAAGTAAAACACTGTTAATACTAACAAGTCATATTTTCCCTCTAGAACCAGAATCTCCATAATTTTAATTTTTTAAATGTATGTATGTATGTATTTATAGAGAACACTAGTGGGGCAGTGGCAGAGAGAGAGGGAGACAGAGGATCTGTAGCAGGCTCTGCACTGACACCAAAGAGCCCAATATGGGGCTTAAAANGAGATCATGACCTAAGCGAAAGTCGGACGCTTAACCGACTAAGCCACCCAGGCGCCCCAATCATGTTCTATTCTACTAAACATTATGTACATTGAAATTTGACAAGAATAGAAATTAAAAAGGAAGAAAGTGAAATATTTTAATGATATAAATAATTATTTTTATCATTTACACAATTATTATTATCATTTTCAATGTTCTGGATGCTTAATTTTTAAGTGACCTGGTAATCATTATGGCTTTATACAATTACACTACTATCTCAAGGCACAACAAACACCTACCTTAAGTTCATTGTTTTTAACAGTAGATGTAAACCATATTTAAAATATTCTTCTTGAAGGTGTTATGCTGGGTGAAATAAGTCAGGCAGAGAAGGACAGATACCATATGTTTGCACATATAGGTGGATTAGGAGGAAGCTAATGGAGGACCATGAGGGAGAAGAAGGGGAAAATAGTTGGGGAGAGGGAAGGGAGGCAGACCATGAGAGACTCTTGAATGCTGAGAACAAACTGAGGGCTGATGGGGGGGAGGGGAAGGAGGGTGATGGGCATGGAGGAGGGCACTTGTGGGGATGAGCACTGGGTGGTGGTATATGGAAACCAAGTTGACAATAAACTATTTTAAAAAAATAAAAAAGTAAAATATTCTTCTTGATAATATAGAACTTTTTTAACTGACTTCTTTTAATATTTGATTATGCCATCACTACTTTTATATGCTTAATATTGTTTATACATATTATGACATATTTTCACTATTTAATATGGCTGACAAAAAGCTTATACTATGAGTAGCATTGTAAGGT
>NW_027528861.1:71450-78579 GCF_008692635.1 Crocuta crocuta | reverse complement strand
TGCTTGTTAACTGAAGTTTACATTATTAGCATTGCCTTAAATCCAAGAATTTTCCAAGAATGTTAAGATGCTTTCCATTTTGTAAAGTAGAATTGATTTTAAACTAGGTTATATTATCCATAAATCCAGTTAACTAGGCACATGAAAAGAGTAACACATCATGATATGCACAACAAAGGACTAAGGGCACTACAGTCAACTTTAAATAAATTGTAACATTCATAAAACACCATAGAGCAGTGAAAATTAATAGAATTACAGATATCTGCCTGGATGAAATGCAAAAATATAATATTAAGCAAAAAAGTTTGCAGCATATTTTCATAATTTATATATACCTTGAAAGAACAATATATATTGTTCATGGATNATAAAAAAGACTAATAAAGTTCCAAAAGGTAGTCAGATAAATAAGAGGGAGAGAGGTTTTACAGAGTCAAAAACAAAAAAATTTCAGATCTAAGGTCAATAATGTCTAATAACAGAGATAACTGCAATGAAGTCTCCAAAACTAAGAACTGAGAAATCATTTCAGTGGAGTGTTGGCAGTGGAAACCCTAATTAGACAAGTCAAAGAATGAATAGGGGGCNAGATTGGTGATATTCTGGAAACATCTGTAAAATGCAAATATAAGTCTATTTTCTAAGAACGATTCTAAATTTCAGAGCACGTGTGTATCAACAATGAAAGAAAATTTCTGATAGCTCACAATAAAAATAGAAACACATGAAAAGATTGGCCCACTTTNGTAACAAATTAGACAAAGTTAAGGAGAAATTTAAAAACTAGAAAATAATTTGAAAGAAAATATACCAAAATATAGTATTGAGAAATAGAAAGATTAAAAAAAATTGAAACAGAATTTTTTAATGTTTATTTTTTATTTTTGAGAGAGAGAAAGAGACAGAGCATGAGCAGGGGAGGGGCAGAGACAGAGAGAGGGAGACACAGAATCTGAAGCAGGCTCTAAGCTGTCAGCACAGAGCCCAATGCAGGGCTCGAATTCACAAACCGTGAGATCATAACCTAAGCCGAAGTCAGACACTTAACCGACTGGACTACCCAGGCACGCCTGAAAGAGAATTTAAAATACATGGAATATGAACTGAAAACACCATATTTTTATTAGGAGTTCCAGGAGGAAAAAAGTAGAAAAAATTGGGAAAGAGATGATATCAGAAATGGCAATGACTAGAAATTTCCAAAACTTATTAAGAAAAACGAAACCTCAAATTGAAGTATGCCAGCTCCCAAGCAGGATTACAATGATAATAAATAACAACAACAACAATAATAGTAACTAACTATTAAGTGAAATAGTGAAACTTCAGAAAACTAAATCAAAAGAGAAAAACCAAACCATAAATTGGGAGGGA
This sequence comes from Crocuta crocuta, assembly GCF_008692635.1. Classification (NCBI taxonomy): domain Eukaryota; kingdom Metazoa; phylum Chordata; class Mammalia; order Carnivora; family Hyaenidae; genus Crocuta; species Crocuta crocuta. The sequence goes on along the minus strand of NW_027528861.1, from coordinate 77,202 downwards.
GAACAGATTACCTAGGAAGGATTAATACCTAGAACGACAACATAGTTTTTTGGCAGCAACAGAGGCCAGAAGACAGCAGAATTATGCCTTCCAAAAGCTGAAGGACAGTAACTGTCAGCCTAAAATGCCTCAATCAGCTAAACCACCATTCAAAAGTAAAACAGACACTTGAGAACAAAGACTTAGCTTACCACTTATAAATCCTTGCAGAAAGAGCTATCACAGACATACTTTAGCAAAAAGGGAAACTAAACTTGCTCTTCTCAAGAAGAGCTTGAGATGCAGTAATACAAATATATAAAAAGTCTTGATATTAAAAAACTATGGAATGCAGACGAATTTCCTTTAATAATTAAACAAAAAATAATCAAATTAACCTATTACCTTCATAAAAACAAAGAACACTTCTAAATAACTCATGTGCTAAAGTGGAAACCATAAAAATATTCAAAATATTCAGGGGCACGTGGGTGGCTTAGTTGGTTGAGTGTCCAACTTAAGCTCAGGTCATGATCTCATGGTTCATGAGTTTGAGCCCCACATGGGGCTTGCTGCTATCAGCACAGAGCCTGCTTTGGATCCTCTGCCCTCCTCTCTCTGTGCCCCTCCCCCACTTGCACACTCTCAAAAATAAATAAAGGTTTAAAAATATATTCATATCTGAATTTCATTAAAAACAAAATGGAAAAAACATAGAGGTGAACTTATGGCTATAAATTAGAATGAAATACAGTTTTATTTGCATGTGTCAGAAAGAAAATTTTTAAGTTTAAATTTTTTTAATGTTTTATTTATTTTTAGAGAGAGAGAGAGAGAGAGACAGCATGAGCAGGGAAGGGTTAGAGAAGGAGACACAGAATCCAAAGACAGGCTCCAGGCTCTGAGCTAGCTGTCAGCACAGAGCCTGATGCAGAGCTTGAACCCACAAACCGTGAAATGGTGACCTGAGCCAAGTCGGACGCTTAACTAACTGACTGAGCCACCCAGGAGCCCCCAAAATTTTAAAGTTTAAAANTGTATGTACCAAAATGATATAATTATTAGTTTTATTGTTTTGAGTCTCATATAAATTGCATCTTAGTGAATGTAGCATAGAAGATCAAGTAATGATTTTTAAAATGAGGAGAATATGGTAGGTATGTATATTAACAATGGATTTTAGTTTCTGTATCTGACAGTTTGTCATCATAGGGTCTTGCCGACTGGAGACTGAAGAGGAACTACCTTTCCCAGAGTGAGCAGATTCCTACGGTAGCAACTACCCAGTTAGCATGGCTTTCATAAACAAACTAACCAATCCAGAGCTTATACCCCACCCCCACCCCACCAAATGTCTGCTTTATCATGTGGAAGCACTTGCAAGACACTAATGTCCTGTTCTCCTCAGTCTCGGGTCAGGTATGAGACAACTAGGTCAGCTCCTACATCCCTGAGCACACTGAAATGACTCAAGCTATCCAATCCTAAGTCTGGTCAGCGCACGTACAGTGCCTTGCCCATTCCTTCCCAAGAAAACCACAATAAAGCCTTTCCCACAGTTCTCCCCACTGTCTCTCTCTCCCTATGACCCACTTCAGTGTTCTCTCTTGTGATCTTGTATAGCATGGCATGCTGCCTTCCTCTTGAGAACTGTGAGTAATAGACTGTATTTTTAATAGGAATCATCTCTTAAGCTGTTGGCCTCACCATACCTGAATAGAACTTGAGTACATTTTAAACAGGATAGAGGGGGTGATGTCACCCAGATGGCAAAGTAGGAGACCCCAGCCTCTCTTCCCCCACAGAGCTCAGCAATTGGAGAGCTATCCCCAAATAAAAGCAGCTCTGGGAGAACTCAGGAATACACGTCAGCAAAAACAGTGGAACAAAATACCTGAGAATAACCACACAAAATGGGAGTGAAGAATCGTGTGATTTGGCCTGCATTACCTCATCTTTTAGACCAACACTGTTCACCATGAAGAGGAAACTGCCCAGGTAGGGTTTCCCTTCCCCAAAAAAGAGAGAACAGGGTGAGTGGCCAACTTCCCCAGTATTAGCGGGGCACAGCACGAATGACTTGCTTTGGTTTCACCCCCCTCAGAGGCTGACAAAGCTGAGACACACAGAAATGGCGAGGAACAAGGAAGATGAGAAGGGGCAGCATGAGCAAGGGCAGTTCCCCATGAGCTGCTCTGCAGAAGTCCCCAGTGACGTTCTCCACAAAAGAAACTAATGGCCAGCACAGTTGTCAGGAACCACCTACACATGTCCCCACTTTTCACCCCACAGGTATTCACATTCCCAGACACCAGCTGCCTACGTCTCTCCCTACTTCCTCCCACCCTGTTCCTTCCAGAGCCCAAAATCCAACCAACGCCATTGCAGTTGCCTGAGTACAAGATGCCAGCCTAGACCCCCACTGCTGACCCCCACAACTATGGTTGTGCTTGAGGCTAATCCCTTCAGCTGTGTACCTGCACACCACTGATCTAATGCCTGTCACCAGTCCCTACTGCTGTGCACACACCAGAGGCAAGACGCTGCAGCTACAGAAGTGCCTACTGATAGCCAAGGCCCACGCAGCTAATTGTGGGCTCAGATTCAGCCCTATTTCCAGTCTCTGGTCTACATCACTATGGCTCACCCGCAGCTAAGCCCACAGCAGTGCCCCTGCGCACCCTGGTCTGACCTCCCTCACCAGCTTCCACAGCAGCATGCATGCCTATTTACATATTGCAGCCATAGGAGGGCATGCTGACAGCACAGCCCGACAGCCGCTTGCGGGCCTGGCAATGGCCCTGACTCCCGTTACTGGCCTGTACTGCTGGGCTTGCTGGCAATTAACCCTCCAGCCATGCACCTACACCCTGCCATCCCAAATCTTGTCACTAGCCTCCATTGCTCTGCATGTGCCCAAGGCAAAATCTTGCAGCCACGGGAGTGCATGCTAAAAGTCAGGGCCCCAGAATTAACAGGGTAGCCAAGTTGGCTCTGGCCCCTGCTACACTATGGGCGGGTTTGCAACCAGCCTCTGCCACAGTGTAGGCACCTGCAGCTGGCCCCATGGTCAAGTGTGTACACATGACTGGCTCTGCCCCCCACTGCCACCTGCCCTGTCCCTAGCTACTGGGCCTAGCTGCTGAGGACCACAATAGACATTGCAGCCACTGTGGCATCCCTGTACTGCTTACCAAAGACCATGTAATAGTCAGTGCTGTGAACCTCAGCAGGCTGAGTCAATGAGACATCACATCCCCTGGAGCCAGAGCCCCCCACCATATGCCCCTGAAGTTGGCATATTGCACTAGTAGACCTGAGGTCAAACCACACTCTAGAATGCCCCCTCCTGCAGGTGAAGGTCTTTCCTTACCAAAGTCAGTTCATAAAGTCGTGAAGAAGTCGCTGCTTCTTCAAATGCACAAATACCTATACAAGGCTACAGAAATCACAAAGAATCAGAAGAACGATGCCACCAAGTTCACCAAGGAACATAGTGAACTTCCAGTAACTGACCCCTCAAAATCAAGATACATGAATTGCCCAATAAAGAATCCAAAATAATTGTTCTAAATATACTCTGAGATATAGAAGAGAACATAGATAAAGAATTCAATGAAATCTGGAATACAATACAAAATTAAAGTGAGAAGTCCAGCAAAGAGACAGAAAACATGATAAAGCACTGAGAAGAAATTTTGTTGCTGAAGTATGCAATGCTTGAACTGAAAAATTCAATAGAGAGCTATAAATTATAAATGAAAAAGGATACAGTAAAACCCATATCACCACAACACAAAATATTTCTGTATAAGGATGCTACAAAAAAAGAAACTACAAACAAAATGTCTCTGATGATCATACATACAAAAGTCCTCAACAAAATACTAGCAAACTGAATTCAACAGTGCATTAAAAGGATCACAGCCCATGATCAAGTGGGATTTATCCCTGGAATTCAAAGACAGTTCAGTATACACCAATCAATAAATATGATATACCACATTACCAGAATGAAAGACAAAATCGTATGATCATCTCAACATATGCAGAAAAAGCATTTGACAAAAATCAACATAATAAAAATGTCATGATAAAAATGTTCAACAAATCTGGTATAGAAGAAGCATACCTGAACATAATAAAGGCCATATGTGACAAATCTATATCTAATATCATATTCAATGGTGAGAGGTTAAGAGCATTTTCTTTAATTTCAGGAATATGACAAGGGTGCCTACTTCTACCAATCCTATTCAACATAGTATTAGAAGTCCAGGCCAGAGAAATTAGGCAAGAAGAAGAAACAGAAGGAATCCAATTCAGAAACTAAGGAGTAAAATTGCCTTTATTTGCTGATGTCATGATCTTATAGAAAATCCTAGTCTCCACCAAAAAACTTAGAACTAACAAATGAATTCAAAAAAGTATAGGATACAAAATCAATATACAAAAATTAGTTGTTTTTCTATAAACCAATAATAAACTATCTGAAAATGAAATAAAAAAATTCCCACTTACAACAGCATCAAAAACCATAACATACTTTGAAATGAATTTATCCAAGGAAATGAAAACTCTATACACTAAAAACTGTAAGACATTGATGAAAGAAATTTAAGATGAAACTAAATTGAAAGATATTGCATAGATCAGAAGAGTTTATATTGTTAAAATGTCACTACTACCCAAAGCCGTCTATAGATTCAATGCAATACCTATCAAAATTCCAATGGCATTTTTCACAGAAATAGAAAACAAAATACTAAAATCATAGGGAAGTACAAAAGACCTCAAAGAAACAGAGAAATCTTGAGAAAGAACAAAGCTGGAGGCATTACACGTCCTGATTTCAAACTATATTACAAAGTTGTAGTAATCAAAACAGTATGGTACTGGCATAAAAACAGTCACGTAAACCAAAGGAACAGAATCAACAGCCCAGAAATAAAACCACGCATGTATGGTCAATTAATATTTGAAAGGAGAGCCAAGAGTAATCAGTAAAGAATGGATAATCTCATCAATAAAAATGTTGAGATGTGTCTAGGTGGCTCAGTAGGTTAGGCATCCAACTCAGTTTTGACTCAGGTCTTGATCTCATTGTTTATGAGTTCAAGTCTGGTGTGAGGTCCTACACTGACAGTGTGGAGCCTGCTTAATATTCTCTCTCTCCTCCCTCTCTCTCTGCCACCCCCCCCCACTCATGCTCACTTTCTCTCAAAATAAATAAGCAAACTTAATTTTAAAAAAATTTGAGAAGGGGTGCCTGGGTGGTTCAGTCAGTTTAGCTGTCCAGCTCTTAATTTTGGCTCAGGTCATGATCTCACAGTTCGTGAGTTCGACCCCCGCATTGGGCTCTGTGCTGACAAGCATGGAGCCTTCTTGGGATTCTCTCTCTCTCTCTCTCTCTCTCTCTCTCTTACTTGCACTCTCTCAAAAATAAACATTTAAAAACATGTTGATAAAACTGGCTATCCCACATAGAAAAGAAAAAACTTGGACCCTTATCTTGAACCACCCACAAAAATTAACTGCAAATGGATTGAGAAATTAAACATGAGACCTGAAACCATAAAACTCCTGGAAGGATATCAGTCTTTGCAATATTCTTTGGTTATTACACTAAAAGCACAATTAAAAGCAAACATCAACAAGTGGGACTACACCAAACTAAAAAGCTTCTGCACAGCAAAAGAAACAATCGATAAAATGAAAGGGCAAACAGCAGAATGGGAAAAAAGATTTGCAATTCATATATATAATAAAGAGC
>NW_027528861.1:66231-71388 GCF_008692635.1 Crocuta crocuta | reverse complement strand
AATATTACAGAGCTACTACACAAAACATATAAAGAACTCTTACAGCTCAATAGCAAAAAAAAAAAAAAAATCCCAAATCCAATTTTAAAAATTGGCAGAGGTCTTGAATAGACATTTCTTTAAAGGAAATCCTGCCATTTGCAGCAACGTGGATGGACACTGAAAGCATTATGCGGAGTGAAATAATTCAAATACTGTCTGGCCTCATTTGTGTATGGAATCTATAAACATTAAACTCATAGAAAAAGACAATAGAATGTTGGTGGTTAGGGACTGAGGGGTAGGGTGAATGGGGAGGTGTTTGTTAAAGGTGCAAACATTAAGTTATATGATATGGGAATCTAAGGAACAGCACGGTGACTCTATTAATATAGTGATACAGGTTAATAATACTGTATTGGATACTTGACTGTTGCCATGAGAGTAACATTTTAATATTATCACCATATCAATAACAATAAAAGTGCTAATTATATGAGGTGAAGGATACGTTAACCAACCTTATTTTGATAAACACAATACATACTTTTATCAAATCATCACATTGTATACCTTAAACTTACATAAAATGTCAAGTATATCTCAATAAACCTGGAGAAAAAAGAATATATAAATCTATATCTTTGTCTAAACGTTTGAAATATTTTCTAACACTTAGTGAGTTATGAAGGATAAAAACAGGATAGAACTTTTTTTTTTAGCATTACTGGTTATTTCTATTTGTTTGGAAAACATATACATAGATGATGATTTTATTTTTTAATGTCTTATAATTCACACATGAATTTCAAGTATTCTCATAGATATAATACATTTTGTATAAAATACATGTCTGACTATATATAATATATCAAGTATTACAAAAATGTAATATTGGAGAGCTAATCATTTGACTTAATTTTTCAAAAAAAATAACCAAACAGGAAAAGTAAATAATAACAAGTACAGCCAAAATTAATGAAATAGAAAGGCAAAGAAATCATAGAAGGCATTAGCAAAACCAAAAGCAGTTTCATTAACAGACAAAGCTCTGGCAAAACTGCTCACAAATTAAAGAAAGAAGATAAAATAAGCATGTCATTAAGATATTAAAAATGTTAAAAATGTATAAGTCATATAATACTAATCACAACTTCCACACAAGGTATCAGGCCCACACACTGTTTCAGGTAAACCCACCAAACTAGTGAACAATCCTTATATTAATCACTGTGTTCCAGATAAGAGAATAGGAGGGAAATCTGTGGAACACAATAACCTTGATACCCACCTGAAGATATTTAAATAAATAGGTTAGATGAATGGATGGGTGGATGGATGAATAGATGGATATAAGTAGGTAGATATCAAGTAGAAGTCATGCCAAAATGCAAGAATGAGAAACATCAGAAGATCTACTAGTGCAAATTACCACATTAACAGATTAAAACAAAATAATGACCATTTTGAGATGCAGAAAATGTAGTTGATAACATTCTGCATTAATTCTTGCCAATACAGGTATGCAAATCAGAAATCTATGGAAACTCTCTTAACCAAATGAAATGTATCTAACAAAACATAAGGTAAACATCATGCTTAAGCACAGTCATTCTAATTTCAGATATTGTGAGAAGGAACTCTAGAATTTTGACACAGGATAAGTACATTGGTGCACTGCTTTGGAGATAAATTTTAAGATATCTCATAAAACCGAATACGTGAATATCCTATTATCCAAGCAATTTCATTTCTATTTATACTCCCGAGAGTAACTTTTGCAGTGGATACATGAAGAAGACATGTGTAAGGATGTTCACTACCACACTGATTGCATTAAGAAAAAAATCAGAAACCACTTCAAGAGAAGAAATTATAATTAAGATCTTATTTAGTCATACAGTAAATTACTAGAGAACAGTTAATTAAACATAGATGCTTGGATCAACTGAGTAAATCTCAAAAACAAAATTGAGTTACAAAAGAAAATTTCAATATACATATATAGCATATCTTTTAATTTTGAAAGCATACCATAAAATACCAGATATTTATATTGCTATATAGGAAAATGAAAAACAAAGTAAAATTCAGAAGAAGTAACACACCAATCTCAGCCTGATACATACCTTAAAGAAAGATGGAAGGAAATGCAGCTGATAAGTAGCTTTGCCTGTATCTCACAAATACTTTTCATCAGCTTCAATCTCACATCTGAAATCCAGATTCTTTTTTTAATGTTTACTTATTTTTGAGAGAAAGAGAGGATAAACAGGGAAGGGGCAGAGAAAGAGGGTGACAGATGATCTGAAGCAGGCTCTGCACTGACAGCAGAGAGCCTGATGTGGGGCTAGAACTCACAAACCATGAGGTAATGACCTGAGCTGAAGTCAGACACTTAACTGACTGAGCCACCCAGGCGCCCCTGAAATCCTGATTCTTATATCCTACACATATGATACCCCACATATATACTTGGGTGTCTAATAGAAATCTGAAATATAATATGTACAAAGAGAACTTTTATTCCCTCTGAGAATTTGTAACTCCTGCAGCAGTTTTCATCTTACTACATGAGATGACCATTCACCTAGTTGCTCATGCATAAAACCTTGGCAACATACTTGATTTGTCTCTTTCTCTTATTTTCATATACAGACCACCAGCAAATACAATCCATTTTCTCTCTGCCTCTGAAGTCTATGCTGCACCCAAACACTTTTCAACAACCCCAATTTCAAGTCACCGTTGTTTCTGATTTGGACTATAACACTTGTTTCCCCCTTATCCATTCTTATTTCACCACCATCCACACAACATTTATGTTCTGTTTAAAACATAAATCTGACCATGTCACTCTGCTGTTAAAGTCATTTAATTATTTTTGCTATTGAGTAGAGTTCCTTATATATTTTGGATATTAACCACTCATCAGATGTTTGGATTGCAAATATTTTCTCCCATTCTGTAGTTGGTCTCTTCACTGTGTTGACTGTTTCCTTTGCTGTGCTGAGTTTCTTAGTTTGAGACAATCCTTCCTGTCTGTTTTACTTTTGCTAAACGTGTTTTGGGGTCATATATTTTTTTAAAAACCTGCCCAGACAAATGTCAAGAAGCCTTTTACCTATGGTTTTATCATTGTTTTTTTCATTTTTTATTTTGGCTATGTTTTCTAATACTAGTTTTATAGTTTCAGGTCTTATTTTTTAAACTTAAATTCATTCATTTTGAGTTGCTTTTCTTTGTATGTGGTAGGAGATAAGGGTCCTAGTTTATTCTTCTGCATGCAGATATTCCATTTTCCCACATCATTTGTTGAAGAGACCATCCATCCTATTCCCATTGTATGTTCTTGGTACCCTTGTGAAAAATGAGTTGGTTGCAAATGTGTGGATTTGTTTCTGGGCTCTCCATTCTATTGGTGTTTATGTCTGTTTTTACATTAATACCATAGTGTTTCAATTATTGTAGCTTTAAAATATATTTTAAAATCAGAAATTATGAGGCAAGGAGAAAGACATGATATGGACTCATGGTACATAGTCATTAAAGCTTGGAATGGCGACATAAAATATCATTAGGTTGCCTGGGGGTGAGTACAATGATTACCAAGCAATGCTGAGGATGTAGCAGAGGTCAGAAGCCATAAATCTGCAGAATTTAAGTTCCTTTATCTGAAAATAAAGGCTGGAAGAGCTAAGACGCTGAAGCCTAAAAGGGAGACTTTTGTTAGCAAGTATGTTTTAGTCCTTAAAAATCCATAAAGTGACCATCAGATCAACAAGAAGTGAAGTAAAACTCTTTCTCTGTCCACACTATTAAAGATGGAACCAGGTGTAGGCAAATTAAGACATCACCACTGCTGTGTGAATTTAGCCATTACAGAAAGCCTCTCTGATCCAGAATAGTCTCTCCACCTGGTGTCACAGACCACTAAATTTCTACTATGAGAAATTTCTATCGATCGATTAAGTGACATCTATCCCAGAAATCCTTTCTCAGAAAGGTAAAGAAAAGCTTAGCCATCAGTAGAACTCTGCAACTGATTTGTTCATCGCATTTCTTTATCTTGGTACTGTAGCCTAAGAACTAGTTCTGATGTGGAGCAAGTGAGGCACAAAGGCATCCTTCCTTTCCTCCAAAGGTTCGCCTATGACCAGAAATATGGCCATACAACTTCAAGACTCTCCCATCAATTCACATAGGTCCCAGAGTGACAAATCTCCCTATCAGCTCCTTTCTGTCTTGCCATATAGATTTGTCTTTGCACAGAGAGTTCAGGTGTTACAAAATCTTTCCTGTAAGGATTGAGGCCAGGCCATCACATTTTAGATACATGTAGTTTCCATTTGGGGAGTTTCCAGAACTTTGCAAGCCGCACAATGGGAAATGGTTTCTATATCAATTGATAGTGCTAAGCTTTATGTGCCAAAAAAATTCTAATAACGTGTTTAAATACGTAAGTTTCTTGTTTTCATGTAACAAGAATTCTGGAACTGTTGTAACAGCTTTACGGTATCATCAGGAATCCAGACTTCCATCTTTGTGTTCACTGGATGGCTGCAGGAAGGGGGAAAAGGGAGAGTGACAAAAAGCACAGGCTANAGAATTAAGAAGGAGTTCTGTAGATAATTTAAAAAAAGAAAACAGATAATAAGTAGGCCATTAGCAGTGTATACCACAGTTAACGAGATGGCTTTTTTTAGGAGCCAAAGATAAAAAAGTCTGGAGAGTATACTACAAACATTTGAGGAGGTTACATCTGGAATTGNAATATATTATATTGAATCTTTTAAGCAAAGCTATAAAAACACAAACTCACAATTGGCTAAAACAACAAAAGCAAAATCAAAGGCAACTGACTGCCTATGCTGGCGAATCTAGGTGACAGGTNCCAATTGGACTGTATTATGTGATACACATTTTTTTGGTCAGTTCTCTAGGGTTTTTTTTAAATTTTTTTAATTTTTATTTATTTTTGAGTGACAGAGAGAGACAGAGTGTAAGCAGGGTAGGGGAAAAGAGAGAGGGAGACACAGAATCCAAAACAGGCTCCAAGCTCTGAGCTGTCAGCATGGAGCCTGAAGTGGGTCTTGTACCCATGAACTGTGAGATCATGGCCTGAGCTGAAGGTGGATGCTTAACCGACTGAGCCACCTGGAAGCCCCAGCCCTCTAT
>NW_027528861.1:49971-66129 GCF_008692635.1 Crocuta crocuta | reverse complement strand
AAAATTATCTTATCTCAGTCCCATACTTTTGGTTTACAACTCCAGAGCTCTTTCTCATCTTATCTGAACCTATCATACAGCATCAAATAAGGAAAACAATGCTCAAAGAGATAAAGCAGCTTTCCCTATCACAGAAATTCTAAGTGATAGAGCTTAGAGCAGAGGAAAAATAAATAAATAAAAGTAAATAAAACCATTCAGGGTCCTGACTCTTAGTTTAGTTGGTACTTCTAGATAATTCTTAAAGAAATACAAACGGCTAATGCACAGTTACCAAACTACCTTTTTCTTAAGGGATGGTATCCATGGCTTCTCTGAGTCAGACTTTAAATGTATGTCATAAACATGGAAAGAGCAAAACACTGTCACATTAGTTGTAACCTTCAATATCTCTCATTTTCCTTGAACGTGATCCCACAGTAAGTGCTAGAGCCTGGTGACCATCTGTACTGGTATATTTAATTAGAGATTGCCTTTATTTTACTTTCTATGACAGTATCTTCAGATTTACTATATATATTCATTGTTCTTTACAGGGCTTTTAAATAGTTACAAGGTCAACAGCTCTGACTCTAGAAGCCTAGTCTAAGAATATGTAGCTAAAAGATTTTGTTTTTTTAAATTTTAATTAATAGGATTTCTAAAAGTCAAACAAGTCAAACACACACACACACACCAGACCACAATATTCACATTTCTATGAAAGTTTCTATTCTGAAGACACTATCTAAGAGGAGATGAGAGAAAAGATGAATTCTCTCAAGAACATTCTAGCAAAATAATAGATCATTTTCAGTATGCTTAACCTAAGGAAACTAGAGAGTACTTTTATAATCAATGAACCATTGAGGTTTAAGGACAAGATTTCCCTTACAGGGTAGTATTTGTAAAAAATACAAACTTCCTGACATTTTATTCCTATTTTTCTCCACACATGCAATAAATAACTTTCCATTTGAATTACTTATCAGCATGGAGAAAAGAAAGCAAAAACAGACCATTAATATTTAGATAATAAAAAATGAAAATGAATAGTAAGCAAAATCTTTTCTCTAGAGGACAAAAAGAAGTTGCAGGAAACAAAATTCTTAAGAACTCTTTGAGGCTCAGTCCTGATGTGTTAAAAGATATAGTTTGACTGATCAGAATGAGTTTTTTCAGTAGTCAAAACACATTATTTCTCCTGGAAACTGCTGTGACAAATTCCTTATCTGCAAAGGGAAAATTAACCTTCTTATCTATTTAACTTAGCTTGTGAAAAAGCACAAGGTCAGCCTGTGGAAGAAAATCCCATTTGTAAAACATGTTTCTTAACTTTTGTGTAGAAATTCTATAGAATTGATAGGATTTGAGAAGAAATTAAATGTAGAAGATACCACATTAGGATATCTTCTCATTTGGCTAACTTGAAGACTTTGGTAGCACGGTAGCAAATCTAAATAGTACATTGCTAGATTGGTCAGGTTGTTTCCAACACATTTTCCACTTGGCTCTATTTGCTGACCAACTGAATAAAGAATTACCATTACTACTCTAATACAATAGTCAACACAACTTAGAGCTTGTAGGCAAATTGGGCCATTGCTCAGAAACTAGGCAGAAAGGAAGAACAAAGATGAGGGGGAAGACTAAGAAACAAAAGCAACCAAAGCAACCATCGGAGGTAAACTTTTAAGATGGCCCTCACGTATGTGTGCCCTTGTGGGCGTTTCTAACCAATAGGAAAGAGCAAAGGTGATGGGATGTCATTTCCATGAGTGGGCTAAAAAAGACCGTAATTTTTGTCTTGCCAGCAGATTCTCACTATTGTCTTCTTGGCTTACGTGTTTTGATGAAGCAAATGGCAAGGAACTCAAGGCAGGCTCCAGCCAACAGACTGTGAGAAACTGAGGCCCTCAGTCCAATAACCTACAAAGGATGGAATCTTGCCAAATATTATTAAGTAGGTACATCTTTTCCCTGGCAAGCCTGGCTGAACATCTTAACTTAAGCCTTGTTTGAACCATAACCTACAGAAACAAATAAAAAATGCTACATGGCAATAGATAACTAATACAAAAAAAATCAATTTTAAGGTAATACTAAAATTGTTAGTAAATTCACAACATTGCACCTCAGAGAATATCACTGGGAAATGAGAAGTAAAGAGAGGAGATCTTTCACAAGTTTCCAATACCAAATGTACCCATCTAACAGCAATAGTGCTCATATAGTTAGCCTTCCCTCCCATTACTATGGATGACTTAACCACATGCCTAGATAAAACCAATGTCTCTACTTATTCACTAGATCCCATCCTCTCTCACTTACTTAAAGATATTGATCAAGCAATTCTCTCCCTCTCCTTCTCTCTCTCTCTCACTCCCTCTCCCTGTATCACTGGTTTTTCACTTCACCAGATCATTTCCATCAACATGTAAATATGTTATTTTCACCATCCTAAAAACAAAAAAATAAAAAAATAAGTGAATAACAGCAACAAAAACACTCTCCTCATCCCATTTGCCTCTCTATTCCTACTTGTGAAAGTATTAGCCAGTTAATGTTTAAGATTCTTGTCTTCTTATACTTTCTTGAATTCATTCATTATGAGTTCAATTGCATAGCTCCAAAAGATAATGCTGAAATCCTAACTCTTGGTCCTGTGATAATGACCTTCTTTGGAAACAGGATTTTTACAGTTATAATCAAGTTTAGATTAGGTGGGTCCTAATCCAGTATGACTTGCATCCTTATAGGAAGAAAAGAAGAAACACAGAGACAGAAGTACGGTGGTAAAATGACAGAAGACACAGGAACAAACACTATATGAAGAAAGAGACAGAGATTGGAGGGGTGTGCCTACAAGCCACAGAACACCAAGGATTGCCAGTAAGCACTGAGTGTTAAGAGAGAGGCAGGGAACAGATTCTGTCTCAGATCCCCAGAAGTATGGAACTTTGCCAAATTAGATTTCAAACATCTAGCCTCCAGAACTATGCGAAGATACATTTCTGTTGCTTCAAGCCACCCAGTTTATTATCTCATCTCTGGGACACTAATACACCACCATTCAGAATCCTACCATTTCACTCCTACCATTCCAATGAAACTGTTCATGTCAAAGTTATCAGTGATTATATGTTGCTGAATCCAAAAATCATTTTTTGTCACCTTAAACTATCAGCAGCATATGAGAAAGTTAATCGCGCATTCCTCCTCCTTGAAACAGTTTCTTTCCTTGGTTTCCCAACCACCTTACTCTCTTGGTTATTATCCCATCTCACTTAATCACTCATTTTCTGTTTCCTTTGCTGGTTCCTCCCTAATACTGGAGTGCCCCAGGGCTTAGTCCTTACATTTTTTTCTTCCCTACCTTTCACTCACCTCCTTGGTGATATCATCCTGTCTTATGAATTTACACCATAGTCAGAGGGGGTCAGTGAGAGAATGTGACTACTGGTTGACCCACGAGCTAGTCCCAGGAAATCAGAGGTTCCTCATTCTCTTCACTGGCCTTGGAATGTGTTTTCTGTTTGCCTTCCCCATGCCAGAAGCTGACCAATGACATATCCTTGAGACTGTAATGTGATTTTGAGACCATCTGGATGCTATACGTGATGAAAACCAGTTAAGGCCTCTATATGAACTTTAATATTCTGGCAAGTAGGTACAGAGAACTACTTGTCTGTGGCCTCTGAATATAAGCCTCATATGCAAACTTCCTTGCTTATTAAACCTGCCACCTATCAATCTGGAGAGGTGTGCCTCTTCCTTTGGTTCTTCCTGCCTCCCATGAACAGGTACCAGTTTCAGATTATACCTGTTAAGTTTCTGAGATTGCAAAGTAACAGCTATCCATAATACTGATGACTCTCAAATTTATATTTTCAGCCTTGATACCTTTTATGAATGCCAGTTACCTATGTTTGGATGTCCAATAGGTGTCTGCAACTTAACATGGACAGGCTGATAAAGTCATCAAAAGATCAGGTAGGAGGGCAAATGGTAGCACTATGTACCATGTGATTACTAATTCTTCTCCACCTCTCTAGAAGCAATTATAACTTCTAAGTTATGTAACTAATGCATGGAAGGGCTGTTAAAATACAGGTTATTTCCATGTAGAAATCCTTGCTTTTTAGATAATCAAAGCTTAAATATAGAGTCCAACCAATGGTACAAAATACTATTTATATTTCCAATGCAGCTGTCTATCATGCAACATACAGCCCACTTCTGATGGTCATTAGGGAAGGAAGACCTCCTATTTGTTCTTCCTCTTTTTCCTCCTCCCCCATAATTCACTGGTTTCATTATTTCTCTACACTTCCCCTTATAATACATCTTATATGTCCCTTGATAGAACTGGGGCAGGGGGAGGTGCTGTTACTTCAGATCCTCAGAATAGAAGAGAACTTCCTCAACCTGATAAAAGGGATTTATGAAAACTCCACATCTAGTGTCATACTCAGTGATGAAAGATCTTGTTCCTAAGATCAGGAACAAGAGAAGAATTCCCATTTTCACTACATCTATTCGACATGGTACTAGAATCTCTAGTCAGAGCAATTAGGCATGAAAAAGAAATAAAAGGTAGCCAGATTGGAAAAAAAGAAGTTAAATTACCTCTATTCATAGATGACATGATCTTATACATAGAGAATTCTAAAGAATGCACCAAAAACCTAACTAATAAACAAATTCAGTAAAGTTGCAGGACACAAGGCCAACACTCAAAAATCAGTCATATCTCCATATAGTAGCAATGAAAAATCCAGAAGGTGAATTAAGAAAACAATTCCATT
Organism: Crocuta crocuta; assembly: GCF_008692635.1. Taxonomy (NCBI): domain Eukaryota; kingdom Metazoa; phylum Chordata; class Mammalia; order Carnivora; family Hyaenidae; genus Crocuta; species Crocuta crocuta. Next base: position 61,342 of record NW_027528861.1, on the reverse strand, counting down.
TATAATAGCATGCAATGCTATTATACGAATAAGTTTAAACAAGGAGGTGCAACACTTGTGCACTGAAGACTACAAAACATTGCTGAAAGAAATGAAAGAAGACTTTGATAAATGAAAACACCTCCCATGTTCATAGGCTGGCTACTTAAGGCCAGAATAGGTATAATGACAAACTAAAGTCACATGAGATCAAAGAAGCTATTAGTAACAGAAAAATATCAAGTTTACAGTGCAACACTGGGGAACAGAGCTGATATGCAGATAACAGATCATTTGACTCCATAAAAGAGAGAAAGAGTATCTTTAGTTTGTAACTTTCCATTTTAAATCCCCATGTGGCAAAACTGTATTTTGGTTTCCTGTTCTTGTGTAACTGGGAAATTGCCTCCTTGTGTCCTTTATGTCATAAATCACAAACTTGCTACCCACATGCTAAATCCAGCTCACAGTCATATTTTTGTTTGTCTTCACACCGTGTTTCGGTTTTTTGTTTTGCTTTGGTTTTGGGTCTTTGTTTTCAAAATGAGTTGTCAACATTGAATAACTTGGACAAGTCACATAAAACTCAAGATTTCCATCTTTTATGAAAAGCTGGAATACATGACAACACTGAACATACACTCACACGTGGGAGCGAATGACTAGAGCTGAACATTGCCACTCTTCAGTGCAATGCAGAAGCCACCTTTATTTTATCTGTCTGTCCTCTGTAGGTTATCTGCACTTGCAACCCCATTTTTAACATAAAAAGGGTGAAGAGGATTTCTGTTCCTTTGTATAGAATTGGATGTCTGTCCTTTGCTCCAGTTCTAAGCAGCCCTTTTGGTGTGAGTAGTTAAATGCTGATAGGAATAGCAGAGGGCAAGGCTCTGCATATAATGAGGATTATAGATCAGACAGAGGAGTAGAGACTCCAGAGAGTTCAACTAAGCCTTTTTTAAAATAAAAACTGTGTACATTTAAGGTGCACAACATGATGATTTGATATACACGTACACAGGGAAATGATAACTACAGTCAAGCTAATTAATATATCTATCTCCTCCTAGCTATCATATTTTTTGTTTGTGTGGTGAGAGCATCTGAAATCTACTCTCTTAGCAAATTTTCACTATAAACTACAGTATTATTAATTATAGTCATCATGCTGTACATTAGATCTTTAGAACTTATTCATCCTATATTACTACAACTTTGAACCCTTTCAACAATACCTATGTCTTTCCCCACCTCCCCAACCCTGGTAACTAACATCCTATTCTCTGCCTCTATACATTAGACTTTATTTAGATTCCACATATAAGTGAAATCATATAGTAGTTTTCTTTCTGTTTGGCTTCTTTCACATAACATACTGCCCTCCAGTTTCTCCTTTTTTTAAGGACTGAATATTATACCATTGTATGTATATACTACATTTTCTTTATCCACTCATCTGTGAACAGACAACAGGCTATTTCTATATCTTGTTACTGTGAACAATGCTACAATGAACATGGGAGTGCAGATATCACAAGGCAGTGATTTCATTTTCATTTGAAGTATATCCCAGAATGTGTGGCTGGATCATATGATGGTTGTATTTTGATTTATTGAGGAATCACCATACTTTTTTCATAATGGCTATACCAAGTTACATTTCCACCAACAGTATACAAAGGTTCCAATTTCTCCATAACCTGGCCAACATCACTGTTGTTTTCATTTGCATTTCCATGACCATTAGCAATGTTGAACACATTTGCATATATCCATTGGCCATTTGTATGTCTTCTTTGGAAAAATGTTTATTCAGGTCTTTGCCAATTTTTTAATTAGTTTTTTTGTGTGTGTGTGTGCTATTGAATTGTATGAATTCCTCATATATTTTGGTACTAATCCATTATTAGATATAAGATATGCAAACATTTTCTCCCATTCGTAGGTTGCTTTTTCACTTTGTTTTCCTGGCTGTGCAAAATGTTTAAGTTGGATGTCATCCCACTTGTTTATTTTTGCTTTTGTTGCCATAGCTTTGGGTGTCATATCCAAAGAATCATTGACAAGGCCAATGTCAAGGAGTTCTTTCCCTATGTTTTCTTCTAGGGCTCCTGCAGTTTCAGGTCTTACATGTAAATATTTAATCTATTTTGAGCTGATTTTTGTATATAGCATAAAATAAAGACCTAGTTTCATTCATTTGCATGTGGAAATCCAGTTTTCCTAGCACCATTTATTGAAAATACTATTCTTTCCCTATTGTGCATTCTTGATGTCTTTGCCAAAAATTAGTTGAATATATACACTTGGGTTTCTTTCTGGGCTATGTTGTTGCATTGATCTATATATCTGTTTTCATGCCAGTACCATATTATTCTGATTACTATAGCTTTGTGTAAATAATTTCAAATCAGGGAATGTAATGCCTACAACTTTATTTTTTTTCCTAAGATTGCTTTGACTATTTACAGTGTCTTGTGTTTCCATATGAATTTTATAATTGGATTTTTCTATTTCTATCAAAAATTCCACTGGAATTTTGATAGTTATTGTGTTGAATCTGTATATAGCTTGGGTTATATGTACATTTTAACAATATTAATTCTGGAAATACATGAGCATGGGGTATCTTCTCATTTATTTGTATGTTCTTCAATTTTTTTCATTAATGTCTTATATTTTCAGTGGACAGATTTTTCACTTTCTTGGTTACATTTAATCCTGAGTATTTTATTCTTTTGATACTACCATAAATGGGATTGTTTTATCAATTTCCTTTTCACATAATTACCGTGTAAAGAAATAAAACTAATTTTTGTATGTTGTGTTTGTATCCTGCAACTTTATTGAATTCATTTATTCTAAGTGTGTGTGTGTGTGTGTCTGTGTCTGTGTGTCTGTGTGTCTGTGTAGTCTTTAGAGTTTTCTACATACAGAATCATGTTACCTGCAAACAGATAGTCTTCCTTCTTTCTGATTTGGATGCCTTCTCCTCCTCTTCCTCCCCTTCTTCCTCCTTCTCTCTCCCCATAACTCCCTCCCCTTCTCCCTCCTCTCCCTTCTTCTTATCCTTCTTCTTTGGCTGATTGCTCTTGCTAGTACTTCCAGTAATTTGTTAAATAAAAGTGGCAAGAATGAGTATATTTGCCGTTTACTGTATGTTGGAGAAACTTTCAGTTTTTTTCCCATTGATTATGTTACCTGTGGACTTTACAAGAATGATCTTTGTTGTGTTGAGGTTAAGTTCCTTCTATATCTATTTTGGTTAGCATTTTTATCATAAATGCGTGTTGAACTTGGTAAAATGCTTTTTATGTATCTATTGAGATGATCATGTGATTTCAATCTTTTGTTAATAATATATGTCTCATTGATTGATTTGCATATGTTAAACCAAATTTGCATCCCAGGGATAAATCCCACTTATTCATAGTGTATGATATTTTTCATCTACTGCTGAATTCAGTTTGCTAGTATTTTATTGAAGATTTTTGCACTGATGTTCGTCAAAGATATTGACCTATAGTTTTCTTGTTGAGGCTTTGCCTGGCTTTGGTATCAATGTGATGCTGGTCTCATCCAGTGAGTTTGGAAGTATTCCCTCTAGTTCTATTTTTGGGAAGAATTTTAGAAGTATTATTATTAATTCCTCTTTGAATGTTNTAGTGATTGCCTACTACTATATTTCTTTTAGGTTATCCAATTTGTTGGCATACAATTGTTCATAATAGTGTCTTACAATTCTTTTTATTTCAGAGGCAAACATTATAATGTCTCTTCTTTCATTTCTGATTTGAATCTTTCTTTTTTTTCTTTTCTTAGCCTGGCTAGAAGTTTGTCCANTTAATTTTGTTGACTTTTTTCTATTGTTTTCCTGTTCTTTTTTATTTCTCTTCTGATCTTTATTATTCCCTTTCTACTGCTAACTTTAAATTTAGTTTGGTTTTTTTTGTACTTTGTTAAGTACAAAGTTAAATTGTTTTATAATTTGGCTTTTTAATTTCTTATTTCTTTAATGTGGGCATTTATCAAAAAAAGTAGTCATTTATCACTCTAAAATATCCACTTAGTACTACCACTTTTGCTATATCCCCAAAGTGTTAGTTAGTTGTGTTTTCATTTTGATTTGTCTTGAGATATTTTTTAAATTCTCTCTTGATTTTCTCTTTGACCTAGTAGTTGTTCAATAGTGTGTTATTTAGTTCCTATATCTGTGTGAATATTCCTGTTTTCCTTCTGTTACTGTTTTCTAGTTTCATCCCATTGCGGGTGGAAAAGCTATGTAATATGATTTTGGTCTGCTTAAATTAGCTAAGACTTGTTTTGTTACATAGTACATGATCTATCCCGGAGTATGTTCTGTGTGCACTTGAAAAGATATGTTTTCTTTTGCTGTTTGGTAGAATATTCTGTATATGTCTATGATATCCATGTGGTCTATAGAGTTGTTCAAGTCTACTTTTCTTTATTGATTTTCTATCAGAATGTACTATCCACTACTGAAGGTGGGATATTGGAATCTCCTAATATTATCGTATTACTGTCAATTTTTCCTTTCATATCTGTCAATATTTCCTTTATATATTTATGTACTCTAATGTTTGGTACATGTGTATTTACAATTGTTTTATCTTCTGTTGAATTGACCCTTTCAGTACAATTTCAGTACCTTCTTTGTCGAGAAAGTTTTTTTAGATTTTTTAATGTTTTATTTATTTCTGAAAGAGAGAGTCAGTGTGAGCAGGGTAAGGTCAGAGAGAGAGGGAGACACAGAATCCTAAATAGGCTCCAGGATCTGAGCTGGCTGTCAGCACAGAGCTCCAGGCAGGGCTCGAACCCACGAACCGCGAGATCATGACCTGAGCCGAAGTCGGACGCTTAACTGACTGAGCCACCCAGGTGCCCCTGTAGAGAAAGTTTTTGACTTAAAGTCTACTTTGACATAAATATAACCACTTCTGCTTTCATTTGGTTACCATTTGAACTTCTTTTCTTTTACTTTCATCTTCCATTCTTTTACTTTCATCCTGCGTGTGTCCTTGAAACTATAATGAGTTTCTTGTAGACAACATACAGTTGGATCTTGGTTGTTTATGCATTCATGCAGTCTATCTTTTTACTGGGAAGTTCATTCCATCTACATTTAATTATTAATGGGGAAGAAATTACTATTGCCATTTTTTAACTACTTTCTCTTTGTTTTGTAATTCTTTGTTCCTCTTCTTCACCCTTGTGGTCTTTCTTTGCGTTTCTTTTGCTTTTGAATGATGGATTTTGATTCCTTTCTCTTTTTCTTTTGTGTCACTTCCATAAGTCTTTGTGGCTATCAAGAGACTTACATCAAGTATCTTATAGCAGCATATTTTAAGCTGTGAACAACTTTACTTGCATACAAAGTTCTTAGTAATCTTTATAGTAGTTCCTGATATCTTTAGCAACAAATATAAATTCTTGTTTGGGGGCACCAAGGACATCGACTCCAACACTCTTTGCCTGATACTCTCACTTGCTGCAACCTACATTATGCTCTCTTCCTGAGTTGGGTAAATTATTGTTCTTTGCACTTAAAATTTTTTTTAAATGTATTATTATTTATTTTTGAAAGAAACAGAATGTGAGTGGAGGAGGGGCAGGGAGAGAAAGAGACACAGAATCCAAAACAGGCTCCAGGCTCTGAGCTGCCAGCACAGAGCCTGATGCAAGGCTTGAACCCATGAACCACAAAATCATGACCTGAACCAAAGTTGGATACTTAACAACTGAGTCACCCAGGTGCCCCTCTGCACTTTTTTACATAACTGCATGACCTTTGTGGTAAAGCATATCCCTTATACCTAAATTCCCTTCTATATGAAACTTTCCAGCCCTGGATTGTAGTTCAAATTCTGTCACATGCTGAGAGTCACTGGATATGCTACTTGGTTTCTTTGGTCCATAGATTTTTCACCCATAAAATTAAATAATTAGGTATTAGTGATATCTAATATTTCTAATAACTTTTGAATATTATATTTGTAGGATAATCTTACCTGGTTTCATCTTACCCTGGTGGAATCCCATTTTCATTCTTCTTCCTATATAGATCATTTACCACGTATATGTATTTCTCCATATGATTGCTACTATTACATTTATTTCTCTTACTGCTTTTTTGTATATATCTATATGCTTTAGTTTTTTTGAAAACATTAGTGATTCCAGTAGTCCACAAAACCAAATTACTGCAAGTATTATTTATTGGGTTTTGAAATCAATGTATTCATTTCCTCAAAATGTTGCATTCTTAATTTCTAGGATATACACACTTCATTGGATGTTATTTCTATACTGCTCTAGACTACAAAATTAGAAGCAACAGATGAAATTTAAAAGAAGTATATTTTTAGCCAAACAAAAATAAAACTTTTGACAATTAAACATATAGAATGGGTGGCATTATGAGGGAATTAAATTTTTATCATGAAATGTGTTTTTCTAAGTTTTTAATGTTTCCTTATTTTTGACAGAGAGAGAGAGAGAGAGACTGGGGAGGGGCAGAGAGAGAGGGAAACACAGAATCCAAAGCAGGCTCCAGACTCTGAGCTGTCAGCACAGAGCCTGACGTGGGGCTGGAACTCATGAACCATGAGATCATGACCTGAGCTGAAGTCAGACACTTAACCAACTGAGCCACCCAGGCATTCCTCATCATTAAATGTATTTAAGCAAAGACTGGGTGACTACTTAATAGACAGTTATATAAAGGCAACTCATTCATACTATACAGAGTAATCATCAAGGACTCAAGGACTCCAAGGTCCCTTCAAATGGGCATTCTAAGAATCTATGTACTTAGGGAAATACTAAAACTAGGTTACCTTTCCTGAAACACACACCAACTAATGGAGAGGTTTTTCAATGGCAGATTAGGTATAATTGAAAGAAACTAATGTATAAAAAATTGATCATGGATGTTGGTAACTGACAGCTGATAATCATAAAATGATCATTATGATAACACAATAAGGTACCTTGGTATTCTGTCTTAAGAGTACATGCTGGAAATTATTCATAGAAGAAGAATTCCATAGAATGAATCACTTGGATGTGAGTCATTTGGATATTTGAGTAACTATATTTAATTAAAGAGAGTCAAAGAGACATATGTCCTATACAAAAATCTTTTCCATAACAAAAAATGATATCTTGAGATTTTCCTTGTATCCTCATACATTATATGAAGTTCTCTGTAACCTTCAAAAATTAATAATAAGCATTGTCCACAATGTGTTATCAATATATGGTGATAAACCAATAATATATTCAGGTAGGTTTTTAATATGAACTGATTTTGAAGGTATCATCCTGTTGATAAAAATAAGCCAAACTCTTAAAATTTGACAGATGAAATGTATAGATATTATAGATTTTGAGGAAAACCATATACTTTTCATTGTTAGTATCACTGGTGACTGTGAGCTTACCCACAAGAAATATAAAAAAAGGAAAATAAGATAGTCCTTTGAAACATAATTCAGTAAAATCCACTAATATTGTATAAACAACCACCCTGGAAAATAAATAAGGAATTATGTGTACCTGGATGATTCAGAAAAGTTTGTAGACACCGGAGACTCTAATCAAGATGACCCAAAGAGGCAAGGCAGGAATGAAATTTTAATTAACTTAAATGGAAACATAATTAACTGAATTTTATCTTGCTTGGAAACTTAATGAACTGTTCAGTGTTCTATTTGAAGAGACACTGGATAAACAGAAAAGTCAGCTGAAATTACAGAACTGGTAAAGCCCAGAATGGTGGATGTGGTAATGCCAACCCAAATATTATCTGGGAAAGAGAATTTTCTGTGGCACTACTCTTGCTCTGATTCCACACTCATTCAAAAAAATTTCCGTTTGACAATTTGTCTTTACTACAGGGATAGACTACCTAGATCTGGGGATATAAACATTCTAACCTTCTTGATGTGTGTGTTTTTCTTTTTTCCTCAGAGTAAATACACACTGTGTTTTATATATCCATTTTGCTAACTTGGTTAATATTACTCCAAGCCTCCACCTCTCCTCCCTTCCTCTCCCCACAAAAGGAAATAACTACTCTTGATATGCTAAGACAATCAAATTTCTGTTGGCCAAACCCAAGACCATAGTGAATTTATCAGGGCAAATACTAATTTATTAGGCTTTTCATCACTCAACAGGACTTCTGTTAGTAGACTGTGTAAGGAAGTAAGAGCATATAAGTTTATCAGTATCCTCTGTATTTATAATCATCTCACTGGCCTAGAGGGTTTTCCAACTATTCTCAAAAATAAGCCTCTCTGATCCCTCAATATTAAGAAATGTCAGTTTCCCAAATGAGTTGCTGAATTCAGGCACTGAGTCTATTGTCGGTGTTTTCTGAAGCTTCCTTTAGAACTCAGGAAGAGAAAGAGTGACTTTAAAAAAAAAAAAAAGGTCAGATTTATTTTGAAAAAGGAAATTTGATGAAGAGGAAACTAATCTATTTCAAAACTTTAGGAATCTTCCATATTTTGTTCATCTCTTTTTTCTAGCAGATGATACTTAATATTAGAGGAGAGACAGGGAAAAATTTTTACTGACCAAGAAAGCAACGAACAGCACCACCTGCTAGCTTGACAACTAGCAAGAGCAAGAAATCCATCAGACATATTTTCTCAGAGTGGTATTTTCAAATTGTCGCATCCCCTAAAAAGGTCCTGACTTTTACCGACAATTGAAGTGATAAATATTTTTAGCAAGGACTCTGGTGGTGAAAGTCTTATTTTATAGCCTTTCTATTGCAGGTCTTTGAAAATGTAATCCAATAATAGCTCACCTGTTTGGAGCTGAGTTCTGCAGCAAACCAAATTATCCATTTCAGAGCTGAGAACCAGAGGATAAAAAATGAATTACTTCACTCAGTGAAAATAATCCATGCACTAAAATTCGTGTATTTTATTCAAAGGGAAACTCTCCAGTACTCTGTTAACAGTCCATGTCTATACAATGCTAACAACTTTGGTTGAGTGCTTTACTAATTTAAGTCTATATATTACGAAGGAAGGCATGTTGATCCAGGAAGTCACACTCTGTCAGCAGAAGCAGATGATAGCACAGGAACAGACAGAATATAGAAGTGGCAGATGTAACCACCATTTCTCTCCATAAAAAGAAAAAAACTTTGCTCTTGTCTTAAGCCACTTATTACTGGAGCAAATATGGATGCACATTTAATGAGGTCCAGAGACTATCACTATATCCCAGCATAATGTAAGCTTGATGCTAATAAGCCCTGAATCATTTAAAAAAGGCAGACTACATAAAAGGGTATGTTTACTCTCTTTAAGGTGATGGAAAAATGAGTCATGTATTATTAAAACATTTTAATATTAAAAAATAATTTGTAAAGAGACGTGTCTAACATACAAGGTAAATTCAAGTGTCCAAATAGCTCACTTTTAGAAAATTTCTGAAAATGGCTCAGATTTTATTGCAATTGTATCTAAGACTACTGGCAACCCAAGACTTCTGGATAAGAGGCTTTGAATTAAAGTAAAATATCGTATCTATTTATACATCCACATATATTTCTGGAAGTCCGATGTTGTATAACAGCAGCTTGCAAATTACACTTCCATGGATCTCTTCAGGAATAAGATTGTTTCTCTGTTTTCTGTTTTATTTATTGGACTTCCAAGTAAGAGTTTCTTTGAAGAAAAAAGGCCTAATTTTTTTTTACAAGTTTATTGAGATATAAATGACAAGATATAAACTGTACATTTAAAAATTTTTTTAATGTTTGTGTATTTTTGAGAGAAAGAGAGAGAGAGAGACAGAGACAGAGCATGAGTGGGGGAGGGACAGAGAGAGAGAGCGAGACACAGAATCTGAAGCAGGTTCCAGTCTCTGAGCTGTCAGTACAGCGCCTGATGTGGGTCTGAAGACTCACAAACTGTGAGATCATGACCTGAGTCCAAGTCAGATGCTTAACCAACTGAACCACCCAGTAGCCCCAAGAATTCTTTTCATCTTTTAAAAGTTATTACGTATTTTTACTCTTTATTTTTTATTTTTTTAAAATTTTAGTTCCAGTGTAGTTAACACACAATGTTATATTAGTTTCAGGTATAAATATAGTGATTCAACTATTCTATATGTTACTCAGTGCTCATCATACGTGTACTCTTAATCCCTTTCACCTATTTCCCCCATCCCCTCACCTGCCTTCCCTCTGATAACCATCTTTTCTCTATAGTTAAGTGTCTGCTTTTGGTTTGTCTGTTTGTTTGGGTGTGGTTTTTTTTTTTTTAGCTTTGTTTATGTTTTGTTTCTTAAATTCCACATGGGTGAAATCATATGGTATTTGTCTTTCTCCGACGTACTTCACTTAGCATTATACTCTCTTGACCCATCTATGCTGTTGTAAATAACAAGATTTCATTCTTTTTAGTGACAGAATAATATTCCATTGTATGTACATACCATATCTTCATTCATCTATTGATGGACACTTGGGCTGTTTCCATAATTTGGCTATTGTAAATAATGCTGCAATAAACATAGGGAAGCACATATCCCTTTGAATAGGTGTTTTCATATTCTTTGAGGATATATCCAGGAGGAGAATTACTGGATCATAGGGTAGTTCTCTTTTTAATTTTTTGAGGTACCTCCACACTGTTTTCCACAGTGGCTGCACCAGTTTGCATTCCCACCAACAGTGAACAAGGGTTCCTTTTCCTCCACATCCTCACCAACACTTGTTTCTTGCGCTTTTTATTTTAGCCATTCTGATAGATATGAGCTGATATCTCATTGTGGTTTTGATTTGCATTTCCCTGCTGATGAAAGATGTTGAACATCTTTTCATGTGTACTTTTACTCTTGATATGCCCTCTCCATAAAAAAAATCCAGAGTGAAATTCTTTCACATTGTCTCATGAGCCTTGTCATTTGTAAACCCTCTGACTCTATGTAAAGTTGCCTACATTGTCTCTGACCACTCTTCAGATGGACTTGAATATTGTCCAAAATGTGCTAAAATGCATGAGAAAATTTTATCATATTAGAGAGTAAAGGCTAGTTTTGGTTACCAAAAGATTATTTGATGTCCACTTGGTATTCAGAATCTATCAAGATATGAAATGTTTGGAGAGTTTATAAAAATGTGAATTCCTAGGACCATCTTCAGATCTATTTAATGAGAATTGGGAATGGGGGTGGTGAGCATGCTAGGTATCTCCATTTTAAACAAACTCCTTAGATAACTCTTGTGCATGCTAATGTCTGAGTAACACCAGACATTATACTAGGCTCTGTCCTTAGCTCTCATATTTGAGACATAAAAACTAAAACACAGCCTTTCTCCTTAAAAGAAATTCAATGTATT
>NW_027528861.1:48687-49341 GCF_008692635.1 Crocuta crocuta | reverse complement strand
CAGATAGAGTCATGTATGAATGGGGTCTTGAGGGATAAATAGGAACTCTATTCTACCAGGTAATAACGTGAGATGGAAGGCATTGGAGGTCGAGTGAATGACTTCGCAAAACCACGGTACTGCAGAAGGTGAAGATCATTTGAAAAAATGAGGAGAAATTTGATGGGACAGATAATAGGGCAATGGTTCTGAAAGTGGAGCATGTGAATCTCCTGAAGGCTTATTAAAAATTCTTATTCTTGTGTCCCATTCCAGTACCACAATAGTACAGTCTTAGGGAGGACTTTAGGGTTTTCATTGTCAACAAGTTCTCCTGATGATTTTAATATGCAACAATATTTAAGAACACGCATCAGGTTGTCTTGCCTTTATTTCCCATTAATCTTTCTGTTTATAATGAATAAATGCAAGGCAGTTATTTAAATTTGCCAAAATCACCAGTGCTATAAAAGCCAAATCACCTTTATTCCTTCCCAAAGTAACAAAGGATGGAAACACTAAGCCAATCCATTGTAGCCTGCTTAGTATTTAAGTTGATTTTGGCAGAAAACTCTCTACTTTTGGCAGAAAACTTTCTAATTTATATATGTAGATTAAGCACCATCAACATGCTGGCCAAAGGTTTTTAAATTATTGTCAGAAAGCAGTTTTTCC
>NW_027528861.1:48354-48617 GCF_008692635.1 Crocuta crocuta | reverse complement strand
CTCAGAGCTTGGAGCCTGCTTCAGATTCTGTATCTCCCTCTCTCTCTGACCCTCCCCTACTCACGCTGTATCTCTCTCTCTCCCTCAGAAATAAATAAAAACATTTTTAAAAATTAAAAAAAATAAAGTAAAATACTTGGTATTTAATTATTTTTGATAGAAATATTTTTTTAAAAAACAGGTCAATTGATAATTACATTCAAAATAATGTATGTTTTCATTTTCTCAGGAAAAAAAATCTCTACTCTTTACTATGCACCCCA
>NW_027528861.1:43171-48182 GCF_008692635.1 Crocuta crocuta | reverse complement strand
ACTGCAGATTACCTCTTATTAGACATCAGACAAAAGAAAAAAATGTGACTCAAGAAATCACTTTGAATGATAGGCTACTCTTTTTTAATTACAGATAGTAAGAGTCATTAATCTGAGATCATGGATAATCCATGACTTGAAGATAGAAACATACTTCATGTAATTATGGTTAATTCTTGCTCATCATCAAGATGAGTTAAATGTCTAAGTAAATGACGTAGTAAAGTAAAATTCTCAATTCTCAGCCTGTGGCCATTAATTAATGCTTTATATTTGACCTTTCCTGGAGTCCCCAGATTTATTTATACATCAAATATGTATTAACGACTGTTTTATTTTTCACCTTACATATAAGATTCTATTTCTGATCACAGCTTTTTAATACAGCTTGAAGTCCAGATGATACCTCCAGCTTTGCTTTTTCTATTTCAACGTTACTTTGGCTACTTGGGGTCTTTTCTTGTTCCAAAGAAATTTCAAAATTGTTTGCTCTAGCTCTGTGGAGAATGCTTGTGTTATTTTGATAGCGATTGCATTGAATGCATAGATCACTTTAGGTAGTATAAACATTTTAACAACATTTTTTCTTCCAATCCACAAGCATGGAATGTTTTTCCATTTCTTCATGTTTTCTTCAATTTTGTTCATAAGTTTTCAGCATATAGATCTTTTACCTCTTTCATTACACTTATTTCTAGGTATCTTGTGGGTTTTTGTGCAATTGTAAATGGGATCAATTCCTTGATTTCTCTTTCTGCTGCTTCATTATTGGTGTATAGAAATGCAACTGATCTCTGTATATTGATTTTATATCCTGTGAATGCTGAATTCACATATCAGTTCTAGCAGTTTTTTGGTGGAATCTTTCAGGATTCCCATGTAGAGTATCATGTCATCTACAAAGAAAGTTTGACTTCTTCGTTGCCAATTTGTGTGCCTTTTCTTTTTGTTGTCTGATTGCTGAGGCTAGGACTTCCAGTACTATGTTGAACAACACTGGTAAGAGTGGACATCCCTGTCATGTTCCTGACCTTAGGGAGAAAGATCTCAGTTTTTCTCCATTGAAGATGATATTAACTGCGGGCCTATCATACAAAAACCACAATGAGATACAACATGATACCTGTCAGAATGGCTAAAATTAAAACTCAGGAAACAACTGTTAAAATTAACAGTCAGGAAACTCGCACGTTGGCAAGGATGCAGAGAAAGGGAAACACTTGCACTGTTGGTGGGAATGCAAACTGTGAAGGTTCTTCAAAAAAATTAAAAATAGAACTATCCTATGATCTAGCAATTTCACTACTAGGAATTTATCCAAATGATATAAAAATGCTGATTTGAAGGGGCACAGGCACCCCCAATGTTTATAGCAGTGCTATCAACAATAGCCAAATTATGGAAAGAGACCAAATGTCCATTGACTGATGAATGGATAAAGAAGATGCACTATATATATATACAATAGGATATTACTTGGCAATCAAAAAAGAATGAAATCTTGCTATTTCCAACAACATGGATGAATGGAATTAGAATGTATTATGCTAAGTGAAATAAGTCAGGTAGAGAAAGACAAATATATGATTTCACTCATATGTGGAATTTAAGAAACACAACAGATGAACACAGGGGAAGGGAAGAAAAAATAAGATAAAAACAGAAGGGAGTCAAACCATAAATGACTCTTAAATACAGGGAACAAACTGAGGGTTGCTGGAGAGGTATTGGGTGGGAGGATGGGCTAAATGGGTGACAGGCATTAAGGAGGGCACTTGTTGGGATAAGCACTGGGTGTTATATGTAAGTGCTGAATCACTAATTTCTACTCCTGAAACCAGTACTACACTGTATTTTAACTAACTTGAATTTTAATTAATTAATTAATTTAAAAATTATTCTATTCCTGTTTGAGCACATAGTCTACTGAAAAAGATCTCATGTTGAATTTACATAGTATGTTTATGTCTACATGCCACAACCGAGATATGTACCACGTGCGTCATGAAAGCCCAAACATATCAGAAATAAACCAACTATTTCCCTCTAGAGCAGCCAAGTGAGAGTTAAATAATAAGATGAAATGTAAGCGAAAAAAGAAAAATGGGAAAGAGGTATTCCCAGTAGAGAGATCAGCCCATGCAAAGGCTTCAGATAGGTTTTGGGTTTGGATAGCGGTTTGGTATGGGAAAGGGGTGGAGATGAAACTACAGTGTAACTACAAGATACTTAGGATAGCAAGTGAAATCACTGCAGTCTTTCCAGCAGAGACATGATTAACAACCAGACTTGTATTTTACAAAGATCACTGTGGATTTATGGTAGGGATTGAATTGAAGGGAGGAAAAATGGGAGAATGGTTTCACTTTCAAACATACTAGATATGAAGTATCTGCAGGAAAACAGGGAGAGATAACACATTCCTCGGTACACAGTTCAAACCCCAAACAAAGGAGGCTACTGGAGAAATCTACAGATTCCTATGGATTTCACAGAAGTAGATAGGATTACCCTGAGAGAATACACATGTAAGGAGAAATAAAGCATGAAAATGAGGAATTGGAAAGCAACCACATTGAAGTGTTGGGTAGAGAAAGCGGAGCCAGGAAAAAAAAGACAAATAACTACTAAGAGAGGTAGAAGAAGAAAGAGAGAACTGTGTCACAGAAGACCAATGAGAAGAGGTTTTGTGATTGTTTGAACAGCAGGGCTAAAAGCCTGCAGATAAATGAAGTACAATGAAGAACTAAGAAATTGAATTCTAGATTTGGCAGTTCCAGGAACATAATGGGGATAGAGAACAGAATGCAATGGGTCAAGAATGTGAGAAAATGGAGGCAGCACGTGTAGACTACTCTAACAAGAATTTTGTTGAAGAGAAGAATACTAGTGCAGGCATATTACAGACATCCAATAAATCTTTGCGTCAAGGTGAAAGGGAGGGAGGGAAGAAAGGGAGCTGGAGAAGAAAACTTGATGGATAAATGAGAAAGTTTCCTTGATCTGAGGATATTACCAAAATAAAAATTGAGTTTACCAATTACCAAAAGAAAGTCTTTTTTGTTAGTTTGCCAACAAGAAGCTAGAAGAGCATGTCTAACTCTGAAAATTATGAATAGTATACAGTTGTATCTAGAGTTGTTGTTCTATGAATAAATCATTTATCTATTTCTCATTCTAAGCTCTAACAACAAGGTTCACAGGGCCTTTGCATGCTGCTTTCTCTACCTGGAATGTCATCTCCTTAGACAAGTGTTTTCTAAGCCTCCAGATGAGGCCATATTCTCTCCATGATAGTATCTCCTCTGTAGTCCCACATTCCTTTCCTTTGTGACACATGTCTCAGTTTGTAATTACACATGTGTCGGTGGGGTTATTAGATTTTCTGCTTCCTGTGTTTGACTACAAATGCTATGAGAGGCGGTGACAGACTAGGCTGTGCCTGCCAAAATGCCCTCAGTGCCTAGCATAGTGCCTGGAAAATAGTAGGTACACAAGAAATATTTGCTGAATGAAGGACCAAAAGAAAGGTCTAAATGATGAAAGAACTTCCTAAACTCAGAGCCTTGCACTGGAAAAGTGTCCATGCCTCCTGTGTCCTCTTCTTTAAGACAAATGCAGATAACGTTCAATGGAACCAAGATAACTTACATCATCAGACTCTTACTATACAAGTGTAATCTCTCAGGATCTCTAACTATTAGCTATTTTTGATGGATTATTTGATGAACAGTTGAAACTCACCCAGAATGTGGAAACTGCTTTGCGGTTACTGGCACTTCGCAATAGCTTTCTAAAGACAGTTTGAATGTTAATCCCCACTAAGTGGGCACCATAGCACCTCTATCTACAGAAGCAGCAGAGATTTCATGTAAGAGTAAGGAGAAGGTTAGGTTACCATATTTTTAAAAAGTAGGCTCCACATCCAACACAGGGCTTTAACTCATGACCCTGAGTTGCAGGCTCTACTGACTGAGCCGACCAGGTGTCCCAACAAGGCAAAGGTTAAAATAAGAATTCTAAAGGAATGGAGATGACAAAGAGGACAGAAAACAGATGTCTGAGCTCAAATTCTAGCTTTGTTTTCTAGATTTATAACCTTAACAAGTTACTTAACCTGAGACCCCACTTCCTCATCTGTGAAATATGGATACTAACATAGACAATATTAATATAGACACCATTATTACCTAATAGTTGTTCTGAAAATTAACTTAGTTAACATATGTAACAGAATTAGAATAGTAGCTTTCACATAGTAAGTGCTCAATAAATATTAGTTGTTACTATATTATTATTGCTATATTATATATTAAGCAATAATACATTGAGCCTTGTTCCAAAATTCAGTATTTAAGATCCAGAGAACATCCTGTCTAAACCACATAGTAAGGGAGCCTGGGTAGCTCAGTCAGTTAAGCTTCCAACACTAGGTCAGGTCATGATCTCATGGTTCCTAAGTTCAAGCCTGCATGAGGCTTTGTGCTCACAACTCAGACTGGAGCCTGCTTCAGATTCTACATCTCCTTCACTCTCTGCCCCTTCCTTGCTCACAGTCTCTCTCTCTCTCTCAAAAAATAAACATTAAAAAATTTTAAACCGTTATAGTAATGCAATCCATATTTGCCAATTTTACCTGATCGATGGCTTCCCAATTAAAGAGACATAAACTCATTTTGCAAGCCTTTGTACCTGTATCCCCTTTCCAGCAAACTAGAGGAAAATAAAAACATCATAGCTTAGTCTTTCTTCCTTCCTTCCCTGCAACTCAGGCCTCTCCCTCCCACTTGCCTTCAGGAATATCTTCCAATCACCTCATCCATTTTTATAGGGAGGATTCAGTTCCTATGCATCTCCTACAAGCACGGACAAGATAAGCTGACAAGTCTCAAGCAAATGAGCTTACGGGGACCACCTACATAGATTTGTTTAGTTTGTAACCAACTAATACTATTTACCTACAAAAAATATCTTTGGTCTTGCCCAGCTGTGTTTGCGTCAGCATAACTTC
>NW_027528861.1:41777-43050 GCF_008692635.1 Crocuta crocuta | reverse complement strand
GGAGGTTAAAATTTCAGATAAAAAGGAAACATCATTCCTTCAGGATTATATTCAAAGAAATACCCATCTGCATGTCAGGCCATGCAGAATGCCACTGTGACTGAAAGGTTGGCCTAAAGATACCTGTGCATATTGAAAAGCGGGGACACAAGGCTTAGCCTGGGTGATTTTGTTGATTAAAGTTCTTAGGGACAGAAGGGCAGTTGATTCTTAACACTTCCAAGTTTTATTTGTTTAGATAAGTAATGATAATATAGGATATAACATGATGCATACCAAGAGAGAAGTATAAACAAATTGTTCTGCCTTTATAACCCAGAGGAAGCTGTAGCCAGGGCCTCCAGCATAGTTTCTTTTTTATACTCCAATCCTAAAGCACAAACTTTGGAGTTCAAAATGTGCTTTCAGTAGGAAGATTTACGTGTGGCTCTCTGGATTTCTGACATCAAAGGTTTTTTCAGTGTAGAGACAAACATTCCTACTTTGTGAACAATCTGTACATAGATAAGAGTGTAATGGTCTTAGCATCTAATGGTCTGAGTTCTTGCTAACTTGCTATATGACCTTGACAAGTAACTTCACCTCTCTAGTACAGATATTCAACCTTACGAATGTTATGAGAGAGTCAAATTTAGATAAAATATGAAAATGCTTTGAAAAAGTTTCAGGTCCTCTATCACTGCCTGGTGTTATTACCATATAGATTGAAGTCAAGAAAAATTTGCTTAACTCATAATATTGAGTTAGTATATATGCTGTTAATTAATTTTATTACTTTTTATTTTAAAAGGTCATGCATGTCAACTTCTGTTCCTAGAAATATAGCAGATTGGACATCTTGAAAAAAATCCATTAAAAACTCCAAGAAATTCTGGATTAAAATATAATAAGCATACTATTAAATTCATAGCTGATAAAACTATAAAGTTAAAAAATATTCATGCATATGATCCCAAGAAAGAGAGCAAATTTTAGAGAGATGGAGGAAGGTAGTGAGAGGGATTGGGGGAAGGAGAAGAAGAGAGAAGGAGAAGAAAAGAGAGAGACACATACACTCACATACAAATACACACACACACACATGCCTGTGCACAAGCACACACACAGAAATCTGAGATAAGCCGATTATGAAATTGCAGCTGCTCAGAAGCGATTTACTACTATAAAAAAATCCAAAATATTTGGCTTAACAGCCAAATAGAAAACAAAGTTTGTATAAAGTGGATAATGGGAATCAAGACACCACATAAAACTAGGAATCTCAAAGTTTCAC
>NW_027528861.1:36236-41484 GCF_008692635.1 Crocuta crocuta | reverse complement strand
AGCAAAGTAAGAAAGCTGAAAAGAATTCTTGTCTGTTCCAACTTAGCCTTTGATTTAAAAATATCTCCTCTGAGAATTCAAAACCACAGGCCAATGAAACCAGTTTGTGGCTAAAGTGACACTTTTTACATGATCCTAAAAGCCCCACGCTAAGAAATTAACTTAATGTGGCCCTCAATCATTAGGGCCCTGATGTGGCTAGCAGAAACAAATACAAATTTCTGTGAAAGAATGAACCATGGACCTGCAAGTTTATGGATTTCTACAGATAAAGCCTCATGCACGTGACCACACAGCCCCAAACTATAAGGCAGACGATCAAATTAGCCACGGCAGTGAGTAAGCAGATAAAATAAACAATAAAATTAGATCCTCAAGGACATGAAATACTGAAATTAATGGATACAGCATAGAAAATAGAGAAAATGCATTTGAGAAATAAATAATAATAATCAAAACTTCATCGAGGAAAATGACATTATTTTTAAAGGCCAGCTATATTTCAAAACCANTGAAAAGACTGAGCTAAAATATTAAATCCCAATAAATAGACAAAACAACTGGATAGACACTAATAAAGGGCAGATCGTAGAACTGATAGATCTGAAAAAATTACCCAAAAATACAGTTCAGAAAGACAAAGAGACTGAAAATTATTAAAAGAGAAGTTTAGAAACATGGAAATATAATGGGAAGATCCAATGGGTATGTGAACAAAGTCCCAGAAAACGTGAATTTGGAGAATGAGAGAGAGACAAGAGTCAACAAGATCATGACTGATACCTTCAGGTTGAAGAAACACAATGAAGTTACTAGCAGGATGAATTTTTAAAAGTCTGCATCTGACATGTTACAGTGAATCTGCAGAATACCCAACCAAAAAGATGTTAAAGACAGCCAGAGAGTAAAGACAAAATACCTTGAATGAATGACTATTAAACTCACAGACTTCACCAGACAATAACAGCAAACATGGCAGAGTAACAAACTCTTAATTTATGATCTGATATTCAGATTAGCTCTCATTTAAAATTCACTTTTATGAGGGGGACTTGGGTGGCTTGGTTGAGTATCTGACTCTTGATTCCGGCTCAGGTCATGATCCCAGGGTAATGGGATTGAGCCCCGAGTTGGGCTCCCCGTTGAGCATGAAATCTGCTTAAGATTCTCTCTCTCTCTGCCTGCCCTGTTCACACTCTCTCTCTAATTTTTTTAACTTCACTTTTCTGAAAAACAAAAACGGTGAGAATTTGCATAAAACAGACCACGAAAAGGGAATTTTAAAAGATGTACTTCCAGAATAAAGAAAAGGACGATTTCCAGAAGGAAGGCTCAAGACACAAAAAGGAATGATGAGAAAAGAACAAGGATTTGTATAATTATAAACAAATGTTAATTGAATAAAAAAATAATATCATCTTATCCAGAGAGTAAAAACAAAACTAAGGTAAAACTAAAATACAGGACAGGCGTAACATGTGAGATGGAGATTAAGTGGTCAGAGTCAAACGATTCAGGAGAAGCCTAAAAATAGTTATTAACTTTAGGTTCCAGTGAGTATTCATTGTAAATTTTTAATAGTAACCACTAAAAGAATGGAAATAGAGTATATTTACATCCAAATTATTAGAAAGAGCAAGAAAAAAAGTGTGTAAAGGAAATGATAAATTTCTGGCCATCTGGACAAGAGCCTGGAAGGAAAAGACTGGAAAGTCAGACCCAAAAAGGTCTGGAATAGAGGCATATGAACAAAGGGAGTGGGCAGAAAATATTCAGATTTTTTTGTATTACACATTAATGTCCAGCAGAATGCATCCACCATGGAAGACACACTGAAAAACCAAGCAGACAAAATAACTCAGCCAGTTGTCATCAGCCAGCCATTGTCATCAGTCGCCCTGGAAATGGCACAATGGGCACAATAAGAGACTGGCAAAGATGAAGGCTATATATATAGGCCTAACAGCATATGCTTCTATTTTCCAAAACTAGCGTAGCTAGTGATATCTCTGAATTGCTATCCTTTCAGCAACAGATCAAATGCTGAGCTCCTGTTATGGCTCTATATCTCAGTCAGACCAGCCAGCCACTTAGTGGCAAGTCATCTACATCAAGTCCAATCTATATAAGAAAAGTCAATGATTTGTTCTCACAGGGATATATATCTATTCCAGGTATGGGTTTGCCTTTCCTGTCTGAAAAGCCTCAGGCAGCACTACCATCCAGGGACTTAAGGGAAGCTCAGTCGATGGGCATGGAACCCTAAACAATACAGCATCCAACATATCACCAATGTACAGTTCAAAACAAAGGAGGTACAGAAACAGATCCATGACCTTGGTATCCATAGTTAATACTGCATTACTGTACCATCCAGAGGGAACCGGCTTTATAGAGCACTGGAATAGTCTTTCCAGCTAAAGGAAAAGCCTGGATACAATGCTCTGCAAAGTAGTGCCATCTTCCAAG
Organism: Crocuta crocuta; assembly: GCF_008692635.1. NCBI lineage: Eukaryota > Metazoa > Chordata > Mammalia > Carnivora > Hyaenidae > Crocuta > Crocuta crocuta. The sequence continues at coordinate 39,015 of NW_027528861.1, read as the reverse complement.
AAGTAGTAAATGTAGTAAATTAGAGACCTCTGTGGCATTGCAACCTCAAGAGGAAGGCTAAAGTCAATGAGTCCAAAAAAGACAGGGGATCAAAGCAGGAGTGGTCTTGTTATCATCACTTCCAATGAGGAGGACTTTGTGCTTTCCATCTTCACAATTCTAGGTTCTGCATGGTGTGAGGTCCTAGTCCCCAACGGGGGTGAACTGTTGTCAGGGCACATTTTTTTATACTTTTTTTTTAAACAACTGTATTCAACTATAATTGGCATACAAGAAATTTCACAGAGTGTACAATTTGATAAATTTTGATATATCTATGCAAGCATGAAGCCATCACTCCAATTGAGCCAATGAACACATAAAACTGCTGTGAATATTCACCGTACAGGTAATTACAGGGTGATAAGTTGTTATTTCTCTTATGTAAATACTTGTGAATAGAATGGCTAGATCATAAGTATACATTTAACTTTTAAGAGAAGTGGCAAACTTGTTCCAAGTGCCTGTACAATTTTGCATTCTCTTCAGCAATGTGCAAATATCTCGTGTCCCCACTCCACATCCTTGCAGATGCTTGGTATAATGAGTCTTTTGAAGTTTAGCCATTCTAACAGGTATGTAGTAGGATCTCAATGTGGATTGAATACACATTTCCTTAGTGACTAAAGATGTTGAGGATTTTTTCATGCGCTTCTTTGCTCTCCATATATCTTCTTCAGTGAAGTACTAGTTGGAGTACTCTGCCCATTTTATTATTAGGTTGTTTGTACTTTCAACTGTTGAGTTCTTTATATGTATGTTGTATAAAAAATTTTTTTCATTGTCACTGATCTGCAAAATTTCTTTACATATTAAATGCATCAGCCCTTTGTCTGCCATATATTTGTGAAAATTTTACCCCAGATTGTCATTAGCTCTTAAATTTTGCTTATCATTCATTTAGATGGGCAAAAGTTTCGATTTGTATACATTTATTTTTTAATTGTAGACAGTCAAATTATAATATTTCCTTTGTAATTATCTCAATTTATATCCTATAATTTCAATATATTCTATAGTTCTACCATGGCCATGAGGTTTCTCTTAATGTTTCCTTGTCAATATTAAGAATCTTTTGTTTGAAAGATTTTTGCTATCTGTCGTCCTCCTGAATAGTGGCAATAAAGTAAAGAACCTATCCATTTTCACCTACAGTGCATATTGAAAGGCTGTATAATGCAGCTGCTTTATTCGGATTACCTACTTTATGATTAACTGAATCTACATGCACAAAGACATTTTGCACAACAGCTGGAGAATTAAAATATTAAACTCCCACTGCTGATTACTAATTATTTTCTTTTTTTCCTCATGACAGATCTCAAGTCGTCAGAATGCAATGGAAATGTACATTACATATAGAAATCACAGTACTGTGAATTCAATTTACAGACATCTTTATTGGAGAAAGACACTAATCATAACCTACCAAAGGAAACACTGTAGCCTGAATCATTTGTATTTAATCCTTCTTAATGCAAATAATGCAGAAATGTTCCTGAAGTTTCAACAAAACATTCTACCCATGTGAGAGTCAGCAAGTACCTGTTAGCTTGCTTCCATATGGATTCCTCACTTAAAAAAAACAAAAACCAAAAACATGTTTCTTAGCTAAATTCAATGGTCACTTCTCAGATTGCTTCATTCTTATCTTCATTGTCTGGTCTACCTTTCAACATTTTATTTCTCTATTTATTTTTCCTTTTTGTTGGAAAAATCACTGGATTTAGAATAAACTATCAAGCGTTAGAATCTAAACTATCAAGCGTTAGAATCTAAACTATCAATTTCCAACTGCGTGATCTTGGTCTAGCTACATAATCCTTCTGAGAATCAATATCATCCCAAAGCTCTGATGACAATTACATGAGATCTCATATGTAAAAATACCAAGCCTAGCACACAGTGACCAATCACTAAATAGTATTGAATCCAAATCTAAATTTACCCATTGACTTTTGGAATTCACCACGGTTCAGTCCTAAGCTCTCTGTTCTTTTCTCTCTAAATTCATCCAATTCCATGTAGTACTTCTTCAAAGTCTAACTGGAACCCATCAGATATCTTCCTTCATTGATCCCAACAGAGTGGCCTACCTTTATGACGGAGAAAATTTATTACAAAATCGTCCTACAGATGTTGATATTTCATTTTTAAAATCTTTCCCATTGTTTATGTTCAATTGCACCAACTAGACGATCAACTTTTTTCAATTGCACCAACTGGACGATCAACTTTTTGTCATAGGCCATGTCTTCAGCTTTTGGAGGAGCTGCTTTAAAGCACATGAATGAGGCACTCCATAGTACACAATGTTTCACATACCACTTCTTTTTTTAAATATTTATTTATTTTGAGACAGAGAGCATGAGCAGGGCATGGGGGGAAAGCAGAGAGAGAGGAAAGAGAATCCCAAGCAGGCTCTGCACTGTTAGCATGGAACCAGATGTGTGGCTCCATCCCATGAACCATGAGATCACAATCTGAGACAAAATCAAAAGTTGGACACTCAATTGACTGAGTCACCCAGGTGCCCTGTGAATTTCTCTTCTTTTTTTTTTTTTAATTTCTCTTCTTAAATAAATGGTTCAACAGTCTGTCTACTTGCAAATTTGATTTAACTAACATGACTGCCTCATCAATCAAAGACCATGTAATCATTCTGCTTTTTCATTAGCTTCGATGACATAAAAGTATACTTTCCATGTTAATGACTATGCAAAGGAAGGGCCCGGTAGAT
>NW_027528861.1:29090-36002 GCF_008692635.1 Crocuta crocuta | reverse complement strand
AGGGCCCGGTAGATTATAAAGGGGCAAGAGAGGAGACAGCTGGTCAACCAGCTTAGTGAGTAATTGCTGGTGAGCAGTGAATGAGAAGTGAGGCAAACAAGTTGTGGGAAGAAAATGATGCATGGGGAAGTTGAAGAAGGTCTTTTTACAATATAGTTCTAAAAAGATAAGGGGCAACACTATCATCATTTTTCTCCATGATATTCATATTTTGACCTCGATGCACCATATAGGTAGGCCCCCACCCACTGCTTCCCTTCCTGATGCCTTAGCAGCTACTAATAAGCAGGGATCACAGCTTCTTTAGCAACAGGTCAGGGGACCTGAGAGAGAGAGAGAGAGGCCAAGCCACAGGNTGAGGTGCAAGGAAATATATTCTAGGAGAAAAGATTTCAGGTAAAGTCAAGAGTATAGTAATTTTAAAGATCTCTTATACTGCATTAAGAAATTGGTTGTTTTTCAAATACCATATGTTTGCACGTATAGGAGGATTAGGAGGAACTTAACGGAGAACCATGGGGGAGAAGAAGGGGAAAAATAGTGGGGGAGAGGGAGGGAGGCTAACCATGAGAGACTCTTGAATGCTGAGAACAAACTGAGGGCAGATGGAGTGGGGGGAGGGGAAGGCGGGTGATGGGCATGGAGGAGGACACTTGTGGGGATGAGCACTGGGTGTTGTATGGAAGCCAACTTGACAATAAACTATTAAAAAAAAAGAAATTGGTTGTTTTTCAAAGCTGCTCTCAGTGGTTGAAGAGAGTCTATACCTAAGATCTGGTCACATCCTCTTGTATGGAGACACATAAAACAACAGATCTTCCAAGAACCAGCTGAGGAGGCTGGGAAGTTTCTTCTGCAATACACCTTTGCCCTCTTCTCCATCTGCTGATCTCTCCCCAGCCCTCTGTCTTTCATTCCTCTCCTCAACTCTCCATTTTTTCCTACCATCCTGCTGACCTGTTTGTGAAAACACTCTTAAAATTGTCGTTAACAAAACAAAATTCAGCTGCATAAATTTTAAAGATCTTATTAGATTTATTCAATGATTCATGAATCAATCAGCGTCTAATCTAGCAGATATCCAGAAGCTCTGAGGAACTATACAAAATGAAAACCATTTATAGGCAGAAAGGAGCAGGAACAAGGAAGTTCTACTGGGCCAAAAAAATGGGTTGTTTACTGCAAGATTGCTTTCTTTTAGGGGATGGCAAGGGTCTATCAAGCAGATTACCTAACGAGTGCTTATCAAGAGATTCTTGATTGACTGGTTTGAGATTCTAGTTATGAAAGAACTGAAATTGCAATTAAGTCTAGGTTTGGTGACATACAGCTTAGCATAAGTGACTCCATTTTGGGCCTGTTGTTTTATTTTTAACACTTTAAAGGGCAACAAGGCAAATGCATTGTATTTTGCCTCTTGCTCATAGCCATGTTTGAACACTAAATGGATCATGGGGCCAGCTATACTGAGCACGGAGCTCTGTGAACTCACATCTAACTTCCATCTACTCAAAACCCATAGTTTGTCCAGGACAAGAGTGTGAGGGTAGAAGTGGGAACCCATCCACCCTGAATATAAAACTCAAACCTAATCAAAGAAAAGAAATGGACTTACCCTGAAAAAGTCAACTTGCACTGCATAAAATACATATAAAATGATCAGAGAAATCAATGTAGAAGAGAAGCACACAACAAAGAGCTTATGTAAATATTCACACACACACACACTGAAAAAAACAGACTTCCCTAATCTACCAGATATAGGACTTTTCACAGAATATCATTCTCAAAGCCGGCACCACAGTTCTGGATTTTAGTTACATTTTTTTCTTTGCCTTCCAAGAAGCAATTTCATTAGCTGAGAGCGAAAAGCACAGCATATAAGGCAAAACTGAGAGTACACATCAAAGAAATGGTTATTGACTTCATGAAGTACTCTGTTCCTTACTCAGAAGTGTGAGGTCACATCAATCAGTCAGATTTCAAAGATGAACTATAAGTGATCCCATAAATGCAAATAATATTATAAGATAGGAATAATTAACATGTTCTGACCTGAAAGGAGAGTAATTTACATTACAATATAGTTTACATTATGATATAGTTTATCAAAAACTCCAAAGGGAGCAAAGTGAAAGGCAATCTATTTCCTCATAATTTATGCAAAACATCATATCAAATGACCCTAAATAATTAATGCTGCTTACAATTGCAATGATTTCTAAGAGTACACTAGGAACTTTTCAATGGAAAATATAAACCTGGGTAAAAATGCTAGTGAGTCAAAGAGTTAATAACAGTGGACAGTTAAAGAGTTCTTAGCCTGTTTCAGGTGCTTTTTGGAGCATCTGTTCTCTTCCTCAAAATATTGTATGTGGTAGATACTCTTGTTGGCTTTAATTTATAAAGAAAATTAAAGCACATTCAGAGACTAAGTAACCTGTTCAAGGTCATGCAATGAATGGTGAAGTCAAACACTGACAGCCTGGGAGCGCCAGGGTGGCTCACTAGGTTAAGCATCTGACTTTAATTTTGGCTCAGGTCATGATCTTACAGTTTGAGAGGTCAAGCCTGGCATTGGGCTCTGTGCTGGCAGTGCAGAGCCTGCTTGGGATTCTGTCTCGCCCCCTCTCTCCCCCTCTTTTGCTTGGTCTCTCTCTTGCTCTCTCTCTCTCTCTCTCTGAAAATAAATAAATAATCATTATACAAAGCCAAACAAAACACTGCCCGCCTGGGTATGGAAGCCAATTAGTCAGATGCTGAGCTATAGATGGGAACAAGAGAGTTTTGAAGAAGGGAGACTAGTTAGAAGGCCAGAGTCAAAGTGGAAGGGTAAACAAGTGGTTGAAATGATGACAGATACAGTAGGAATTTTTAAAATTTATAGGAGATGTAGAAGAATCAGTAGAATTTGTTAAATGTTATACATGAAGGATGAGAAACAGTTGTTTACCTTGACTGAAGTTTCAAGTCTGAGTAATTCAGGGGTGACATTAGCTAACCTAAGAGAAAGGAACTCTGGCTGCTTTATGAAGAAAGATGAGTTCAGTTTTAAACAAAATTGAGATATCTAGAAGATATATTGTGTTGTGTATAAATAAATTGCCAGAAGGAAAGTGAAAATATAGGTCTGGATCCTAAACACAAATGACCAATAATACACTATGGGGGACATATATGTACAGAAAACTGATCTGGGGACTGAATCTTTGAAAGAATCTATAATGAGTGGATACATGATGAGTCAGAAAAGGAAATTGTACCAGTGTTTATCACAGAGGTAAGAGGAGAATTAGGAGAGCCCAGTGTTCTAGAAACCAAGAAAATTTTCCAGCAGAATGAGGTATTCAAAAGTGTATGTTGCTGCAAAGAAATTGAGCAGCACGAGAACCGAGAAAATGTAATTGTATTGTCAGAACAGTTTGAAAGATAGTTTCATTAAAGTGGTGAGGGCAGAAGATGTATTGCATGTCGCTGAGAACAGAGAAATATTAGTGGAGATAAGAGATGATACACAACTCTTTCAAGACATTCATTCAGGGCGTTAAATGTGAATGATAAAAGTGTAGTTTTAGGAAGAAAATGGGGTCAAAGAAGGACTTCTTTAAGCCACTGACTCTTTAAGCACACGTGTAGACAGAGATAAAGGAACCAGTGGAGAGATGTTTAGAATAAAAGTAGGGAGGAATAATTTATTTCCTTTCCTACAAAGAGATGAAGGTGGGATTAAGATCACAAGAATATAAAGGCAGAAGATGATGACATCAAGATGAGTGTTTTCAAATGCCAGTTCATGAACTGATTTCACAAAGACAATGTCAGAATCATGACAGGAGTTTATTAGAAAGGTGAATTGCTGGGCCTAGCCCTCACAGGTTCTAATTCAGTAGGCCTTAGTTGTGGCCTACAAACCTGTGTATTTAAATAACTGCTCAAGTAACGGTGTTGCATAGCTATAGTTTAGTGGTTTTTCACCTCTATCAGACCAATGCCTCTTTGTCTTAAATATTTTGTAATGTTCTCTTCAAGAAACCCATAAAAAATACAACTTGTCTACACAGAAAATTTCAAAATATCAATATAGTGTCTTAACTAAAACATAAAAGAGGGGTGCCTGGGTGGCTCAGTCAGTTGAGCAACTGACTCGTGATCTCAGTTCAGGTCATGACCTCATGGTTTGTGGGGTCAGACCCTGCATTAGGCTCTGTACTGATGGTTCAGAACCTGCTTGGAATTATCTTTCTCCCTTTCTCTCTGTCCTCCCCTGCTTGTGCATTCCGTCTCTGTCTCTCTCAAAATAAATAAACTTAAAAATTTTTTAGATAAATAAGGCATAAAAGAGAAACACCAGAAAAAGGTTTCTTAATATGTAAATATGATACATCACATATTCATATCATACATCACATATTCAGTATATTCAGGCATGAATACACTGCAAGACATAATGAAGTAGTCAGATGTAAGAAGTTTAAATTTCACATAAGTAAAATAATATCGAACTGAGTATTTTCACTACTGTTTCTTTATAATTGACTCTGCAAAATAAGAGCTATGGAAATATATCCATAGAATTACCATGCATGTGACAGAATTGCCACGTGTTTGCCGACTACAAATGCAGATTAACATAGGGATATTGTATTGACAACTCAGATACCACCAGTGGGCATTAGCATGGATTAATTACATGATTCTTGGAAATGGTAAACTACCCTAGATGAAGTTCTAAACAAAATAAAGTAATATCTCCCCTTGATGTATACAGTAGTTGCATTTCTGGAAAGGTCAGCATATGTTAAAGCTGTATAAAAAATGTTTTGTGGGGTGCCTGGGTGGCTCAGTCGGTTAAGCATCTGACTCTTGACTTTCGGCTCAGGTCATGATCTCACAGTTTGAGATTGACCCCTGCATCAGGCTCTGTGCTGATAGTGAGGAGCCAGCTTGGGATTCTCTCTCTCTCTACCCCTCCTCCACTCATACTGTCTCTGTCTCTTTCTCAAAATAAATACATAAACTTAAAAAACTCTTTGTAAAAAAAAAACAAACAAAAAAAAAACAACTCTTTGTGTTCATATAAAAAATGGAGTTATATTCTAGGCCCACATTATTTTAGGGGTTTCCCTACATAAATGTCTGAGAGTGTTTAAAAGTCATATGAGATACAGGGAAAATCTTCATTGGGTAGGCTTATCCCCTGTTTGCAGAGCAATACAATAAATCCCCGGTCACCACCCGTCAAATGCCAGGTCCATCCCCAAGCACTAGGACAACTAAAGGAAAATGCCATTCCCTCCATTTCTAAAACATCCACTAGGAATGAGACTGCCTACCTGGGTAACCACTGCTCTAAAACAAGGTAACAGAAGCTGAAAGATTAAGTGCCTTCAGGTATCTAAGAGATCATAAAAATGAGGGAAATATATGGATGTTAAGTAGTAGGGTTTGTGAGGCTTGTGATAAACTAGAGAAAACAGGCCTCACCTAAAGGCATTTACATTTTTAAAAAGTTTTCAATATTGGTACCAGCATATGTGCTTACCTTTCAAATGAATGAATTTAACCTATAACACAAAGTGAACATTTATATATAGCTTTATGCCACATTCACACTAACAAAAGCATTTTTGGGGCCCCTGGGTGGCTCAGTCACTTAAGTGTCTGACTTCAGCTTGGGTCATGATCTAGTGGTCCATGGGTTCAAGATCCATGTTGGGCTCTGTGCTGACAGCTCAGCTCAGACCCTGAAGTCTACTTCAGATTTGGTCTTTCTTTCTCTCTCTCTCTCTCTCTCTCTCTGCCCTTCCCCAACTTGTGCTGTGTCCCTCACTTTCTCAAAAATAAATATTTAAAAAAGCATTCTTTAAATATGAGAATTTACCTTTGAAGAAAAGTTTCCAAGATCTGCCAGAAATGAAAATTTTTAAATGAAGATTTGACATTTAAGAAATTGAGACCAGCAGCGTTATAATCAAACTGATTAAAATAGACTAGAATGGAAAATATCAGAGTACATAAGGGGAAGTATTATTTTATCGAGTGTTTATTTCAGGTGTGTGTGTGCGTGTGAAAGAGAGAGTGAAAGAGAGAGAGAGAGTGTGTATGTACAATGGACACAATGTAAACTATAGTTTACTGGGAGTCTTAATAAAAAAAAGTTTGGAAAACACTGGGGTAGAGGATTAGGTGATGATTTGGGGTGCAGGAGGACTTCTCCCAGCTACACTGGAGGCACTCATCCGGTGGGTTTCTTTTGCATACTTGTTAGGGGCAGACTTTGGAATCAAAGGAAACAGGGATTGTTCCAGCTATACCACTTCTGTATGTAACTATTGGCAGGTTGCTTAAGCAATTTTAGTCTCAGTTTCCCTAGCTATAAATTGAAGATAATACTGCATTACAAGATTTTTGTGATCATTAAATGAGATAATGTCTATAAAATGCCGACTATACAGTTTGGCAAATCATAAGCAATAAGTGACATAATAAGCAATCATCACCAAAATATTAGGTTTGCCCAGTAGAACAGAAAAATATAAGATATAAATGGTATGTGTTTATATATGTATCAAGTGTTTTCTTCCTTGTCTAAAAAAATTCTTTAACATGTCTGAAGCCATCGTATTTATATTGATCTTGTATTGCTGTGTAACAAATGACGCTAAAATTTAGCGGCTTGAAACATTGATTATCGCAAACAGTTTCTGAGAATCAGGAATCTGGGATCAGTATAGCTGGGTGGTTTTGGCTCAGGCCTTCCCATAAGGCAGCGGTGAAGTTATGACAGGGGATGCACTTTCTAAAGGGACTGAAGTATTCACTGACAATCACATGTGGGCTTCTCCATAGGTCTGTTCATGACTTGGCTCTCTCTAGAGTATGTGAGCTCAGATAGACAGAGAGAACACCAAA